>NC_056733.1:1717670893-1717730893 GCF_019279795.1 Protopterus annectens | reverse complement strand
AGGGAGGGGTATTCAATGCTTTCAACCTAGGCTGCAACAACATGTCATGGATATCAGTGTTAAGACACATTGAGGTATAACACTGTACACTTTCATATGTTCCTCCATGGGAACAGTGATGGGCTACAGCTTACAGTGTTACACACAGTTCAGTTAGTCAGTGTGATTGTGAGATGTTAAGTTGAGCAATGTTATGTGACAGATACATTGACATTACCACAACTAATACATTTCCCCCCTAGGGCTTGACTACAGGGTGTAACTGGTGGCTGCTGAACTACATCTGTAATTGTTGAGTGTTACTTATCTTGAAGGCAAATCCTTTGTCTACTGTTGTATTAATTGAAGGCTTTGGCTTGGGCAGCATAATATGTTATATATCCGCATTGCATGCATCTACTGTTTTGTGTGGGCCTTGCATTCATCACTGATTACATATTTCAATATTTATGTGCTGCAAGTAATGGCATACATTATTGTATAGTACACAAAATAAAGGTTTTCTGTGTATGCATACCTGTGTGTGATGTCATGTCCTTGGAATTGTGAGTGGGTAAATGTTTAATGTAAGTATTCTCATTTGTAGGTATGGTTGCCACACTACACATTTCACAGGTGCCAGCTACAGGGCTTATGGCTGAGGGATATACTTTGCACCCTGTACTTCCACACTACTTCTACATATGTATGGCTACTAATACCTTTAGTTGGAGTATATGTGTATATACCTATATATATATATATATATATATATATATATATATATATATATATATATATATAGATAGATATGGATATATTTGCCAATGTATAGATGTGTGTGCATATCTGCACCATTGTAATGTGTACCCCTTCCACACTGTACATTCCCTTTGGTAGAATGAATTTTCTGCGTGATATGTTACATATATTGCCCTGACATTTTTTAAGTGAATTGGCTTACTGTTAAAGCATTGTAGCTGTGTTGTGGAGGGTCCTGAAGTCAAGAACTGCATGTGTTGGATATTGGACTGCACAACATATCCGTCAGGGCTGCCGAGGGGGGTAACATAGCACTAATTACCACATATCCCTCATTTGAGCCCCCACCCCCATTAACAGTGCATATGGTCTGTTATGTTGTAGTGAGTGGTTTAGGATTTTGTTCCCATGTGGAAATGCTATACACATTTCTATCTGTATATGTATATATATATATATATATATATATATATATATATATATATATATATATATATATATATATATATATATATATATATATATATATATATATATATATATATATATATATATATATATATATATATATATATATATATATATATATATATATATATATATATATACACATACATACATACATATGAACATATTTTATCTATCTACATACAATTGATGATATATGATTATTTGTGAGTCATACATCTATATACATATAGCTGTTTATCTATCTACATTTACAGATATATATTTGTCCATATGTCCATGTATGTTTTGCTCATATTTTGGTCTGTACCTCATTCTCTTGTCAACTGACATGGATGATCTCAGAATTGAAGTCAGTAACTGATGGCACTTTTGTTTCAAACTTCAACTCCTTCAAAATATGTGTTTTAACACATATAACTGTTTAACTAGCAATGTTTTAAGTGTATAAGAGCAATATTTGACACATATCCCTATTAGTACCCACATTTTGGCACACTTTGTCCAGAATCCTTGCAGTAAGAGGCTGTGTGGTATGATATTACTACATTTCCTGTACTGTTGAATGATTGTGCTGGATGATATGTTTGTGAAAACATCAGTGTTATGTATGGCTTAGTGGTAAATCACTTTGTGTATGGTGTGGAGGGTCCTGGGCTCAAGCCTTGCAGAGGCTGTTTATTTTGTTGATGGACAGAACAAGGGCGGTTGGCTACAGAGTGATTAAGGCACGTTTAAGCAGTTGTAAGTAGGTTTGCGCATGTTTGCGTGATGGTAAGTACTGCTAACTTTCGGTCACAGTTTCTTACACTCAGTTACCCTCTACATTGCTTAACCTGTATAGGCAGTGCTTACCCCCATGTAAACAGGCTTAAACCTGCTTACTGCTGCTTAAAAGTGCTTACTCGCGCTTACCCCCTTACTCATTTCTTTAAAAGAAAAGAAAAAGTGGTTGACAGGAAAGTGGTGGAAAAGGGACACAAAGAGGGAAACACAGTAGGGAAAATAAATCAGGGATGTGCAGGAAGGGTGTAGGGAAGGTCCATATCTGCCTATTTCTTCTACAGCAACAGCTGTGCATATACACTGAATTCGGGGGTAGATTTGGACAATCAAACCCCTGGTTGGGGGTGAGGACAGCAATAATTCATTGTGATGCCAATTAGACTGGATTACATGTGTCCAGTGGACATGTTGTGTGAACTGGACACATGTATGGGGTGAGATTTTTTTGTGGGAACAGATTAACCTTTTTTCAGGTGAGAGGGGGATTTTGGGGAGGGGTGGTAGATATATTTGGAGAGGTATGTTGGATAGGTTAAAGACAAGACAAACAAAACATATACAGGGGTGGTATATGACACGTGGGGGTAAACATCTTGGATGGGGAGTGGTGTTTGGAAATTGCAAGCCCATGAGCCCCCAGATAGAAACAGTGGGACTAAGGTCCCCACCCATGGGCAGTCACCACTGCACTTTCACAGCCCTAAGGGTTGGGGGCTGTGTAGGAGGGGCAGGCTCACCCTCTAATTGCACCATGTGGCCCTCAAGCTGGCATAGCCAGTCTCGAAACACCAAGACACCAGATTTACAACAGTTGCAGAGAAAGCAGAACACATGCATATATGGGACAACAGTGGCCATTACAACAACATGCAGGTTTCACTGATGGCAACAGGCCATCAGTATGGGGGTATTTTAACATGGCACATGCATAAAGCCATATGTGAATATTTGTAAACCAATAGCACATATGTCCCAACAAAAGTATGGAGTGCACACGTACCCATTGAGGTGTGTAATTGGGTTATTGTTGCACATATGGTGGGGGTTGAGAAAGAGAGGTCAGTTAACAAATAATATATCCCCATAGTTTTCACAACTTTTTTAGTCACTGCAGTGATCTGTCCCTTACATGTATTATTACACTACCCAATGGCCAATGGTATGTTTGTAGATTAGTATATACGTGGACTGTGTCTTACGTATAGTCTACATCTCTTTACCTGTTATAAATGTTGAGAAAATCATTGTTAACAGTACCTGGCAAATTCTACACATACTCCCAGATGCCATTCTTGTAGACAAGTATAAGAGTGAACTGTGTTGTAACTACAGTCTACACCTCTTACCTGTATAGCTGTGGGGAAAATCATTGTTAACTCTACCTGACAGATACTACGCATACTCCCAGATTCTATGCTTCTAGGCAAGTATATGAGTGAACTGTGTTGTACCTATAGTCTACACCTCTTACCTGTTATAGCTGTGGAGAAATCTTTGTTACTACCTGGCAAATACTACACCTACTCCCAGATTCCATGTTGATATTATACACACACCTAACAGTCCATTATTGCACACACTCTGGTCAAGGCTTGACAGGAAGCAGGTGTTAATGTGACATATTTTGGAATAGCTGTCATACACTTTGGGTGAGATGCTACAATGACATGTTTGTTTACATATACATTCTCTTTTTATGTTCAGGTCTGACTATCCATTATATGTCAGTATAAGCTGCCTACATTTCTTGGATCATCACACTTATTTGTCAGGTGAACAGGTTACCGGGCAGCAGATGTGGGGCCGTTATCTGGACATGTTGGGCAGATCAGAACAGTTGTGTGGTATGACTATGCATACAGCTTACTACCTGAACATTCTGCTACAGTCTGTAGAGTTGATGGTTATAATTATGCTTGCAGCATACTATCTGAACATCCTAGCAAAGTCTGTACAGTTGTTGGGTCTAATTATACATACATAATGTTCTATCTGAACATTCTCGCAAACTCTGTACAGTTGTGGGGTATGATTATGCATACAACTTACTACCACTCCCAGGATTCAAACCCCTGCTGTGTGTAGTAAAAATATTACAGTTGACATCACAGTATACTGTGCTATCAGGGAACTGATGCAAAGTATTCCAATGGTTTCTGTCTAAGTCTCCCTCAATTGTTCTATATGACTGACCACTTGGGACTTCCACCATCATTATATGGAACTTCCTACACATTTAACTGCACTCAACAGTATGGGTAAGACTGCTTAATACGACAGTACTATTTATAGAATGCAACACTACAACACCATATGAAAGCAGAATGTACACAAGCACACCAGGTGCTATACTTTTAATCACTAGATATTACATCTTTTTTCCATGCGACCTATATGACAGTCTTCCTGCCATATTGCCTGGTTTATTCAGTATATCCCAAACACAATATATTTTTATACTGGTACAACACTTTCTATTACTATTATATTTATTTGTTATGACAGTATATGCAATAATATTACTAACCTGCCTTGCGATGCAGCCTTTGCAGCCTAGCAGCATGGGCTTGCTGATTCACAGCCCACAAATTTGTAGCTGTCGGAGAAATACAGTGATATTTAGCCATTACCTATCCATAGTATACACAAGCTAGGCAAGCATTATCTATGTAGTAGAATGTGTACTTAGTGCTGGGGCATCAGCCATCTGCCTGTATTCTTGGATCCACTGGTCCAAGGGATCACCCCTCAACCGCTTCAGGTCAGCATGGTGATGCCTGACCTGCTCACCAGTCCAGAAGATACCAGTGACACTGGTGAGGTCACGGGCGAGACTGTCCCAGGCCTCCGCTTTATGCCGAGAGCCCTGGTACTAGCCCTGCAGTAGTCTCTCCTCATGGTGTTTTACCAGGAGCCATACCATGAATCTAGACTCTTGGGTGCCCCAAAGCTGTGCTCTAAATCGAGTGCCTTCCCCAACTCCAGCCATTCTGTCTACAGTAGGAAGCTGCAACCAGTTATGGGAATTATTGGCACCTGTGGGGTTTAAATACACCTGATTTCCACACTTTCCTGTGATTGGATGGTTTTGAAAAGGCTAAGTTATGGGCACACCTGCTTACCTAATGTTGGCATTGCTTAAAAGGGTATACCACTGGGCAGATTGAGTTAGCCAACCTACACGTTGCTTGCACCATGTAAGCTGACCTGTATAATGCTTAGCATTGCTTAATATCTAATTAGCATTATATTTTCCTTTTGACATTGATTTATTATTTGTTACATGTTATATCTGTGTCTGGTATCTGTGATTCATGTGTACGTACACTGTATGGGGTCCTGGGGAATTCAACGCTTTATTACAATAACACCTCACATCTGGCCTTACCGCAGTACTCCAGTTCACATATTTATGTTATGTAGCAGGTTATACAACATCACATTGTACATAGATTCATTTCACATGCTCCGTTTGATTTTCCTATGGTGAGGATATGTTTGTTGAAACCTCAATCATATGTACTGCTGTGATGGCTTAGTTTTTTGACTATTGTGACTGTAGTGTTCAGGGTCTTGGGTTCAAGGCTTGCAGAAACAGTTTAAATGGTTGCTGGGCAGAACATGGGCTGTTAGATACAGAGTGATTAAGGCAGTTGTAAGTGGGTGTGCTTGTGTTTGTGTGGACCTAAGCACTGCTAACTTTGGGTTACACTTTCTTCTACTCAGTTAGCTTCCATATTGCCTAATCTGTGTAGGCAGTGCTTGCAGACATGCTTACTACTGCTTATTTGTGCTTAAACCTGCTTACTAGTGCCTTCTTCATTATGACACTGACACTTCACATGTGCATTTCCTGCAGTACTCTGGTTCATAATTATGTGTTATTTAGTGGGTTTTGGAACAAAAAGATTGGTTATAACGTACTTTGCCATGTAAAATAGACTGTGCTGCAGTGGGACTTGAACCAGGAATTCCTGCTCATAAGGCAGATGCTCTGCCCACTACACTATTGCTGCACTGCTTCATTTGCATATATCTTCCATACTTTCATACCCATGGTTCCTTCCCCTGCCCCCCGAGCTCCATGTACACAGCAGCCATCCATTCTCTGGTTGCTAGCCCAGCCATACCACACCTCTACGCATTGCCCTCTCTCCACGTCTTGGTACTCATCCAGTATACTGTCTTGACCCAAGCTTCTTCAAGCTCTTCATCCGTTTAGTCCACGTACATACGAGCCTTGCCTTGTTTATAACAAATAACGTGAATAGGAGCTGTAGGAAGCCAATAACAAGTCCACCTTGCACGAAAAAATGAATTTATTATAACTCAATACACATATAAAAGTGATAAGCGCTTTCATCACTAGGACTTCAGCAGATCTAAATGTGATAAAATCAAAGACATTAAATACACCTAGTTAGCATCATGTGACTGTTAGTTAATTAATAAGCATTCTTTTAAAAAAGTTTTAAAATGGCTTCGTCTTCCAAAATGTGATGTTTTCTTGTTTTAAAAAAACAATTTTAAATATACATAATACACATAAAAACAACTGTAGATGCTAAATTACAACATTCCCAACCCACTACACTAAATTGTAAAAAATGTGTGTTAAAAAAATATTTAAAATGTGTAACAATTATTTTATTTACAATGTACCAGCCCTATATTTTAATTCAGGCTTAATGCTTATATTTTCATTGAGCCCAGGGTATATTGTTGAATTTAATTTAAATTGCCATTTAGATTCCGCTCTCAGCAACAAGTTTTTCCAGTCACCCCCTCTTACATTTTTTAACAAGATATCCAAAATAGCAAACTTAAAATTGTGATGGGGGTGTGTACTAATGTGTTTGCTGAGCGCGTTTTTATCATCATTTTTATTTATGCAATAAAGGTGTTCATAAATCCTATGGTTTAATTTTCTTTCTGTCTACCCCACATAATAACAGGGGCATAACATACAAATTGCTAAATAAACCAAACCCGTAGAGACACAAGAGCCTGGTACTAAGGGTACTACTAAGTTAAAATCATCAAGTCTAAAAAATTAATTTTCATTAATAAAAGAACAATAATCACAACAACCACATTTACGAGTACCCCTCTTCTTGGAGGTGTTTGTTTTTGTTTTTTGTTCTAACAGAGATTTCAAGTTAAAATCCACCTTGTATGTAAAATGTGGTTCTGGTCCCATCAACTGGAATATATCTTTATTACATTTTAACATTGACCAGTTGTTGGAAATGATTTTCTTCACCGTATCAGCTGTTTCCCCATAGGTAATTACCATGGCCTGTGAGAAATCTTTAATAACACCCCTATTTGTTACTGCAACTTCACTCCCTGTTCCTAATAATGGGATATATCTATCGTTCCACAGGGAACAAACCTCATCCTTAATACTAGTTACTAGATCTTGTGGGTATCCCCTATCTGTAAACATTGACACTACCTTATTAGTTTCTTCGCCCAACATACAAACATCTGAACACATCCTCACCACCCTCACCATCTGTCCTTTAATAATATTTTTCTTTATGTGAAATGGGTGGTTACTAGAAAAGTCCAAATAGTCGTTAGAGAAAGTGGGTTTTCTATATACCCTTGATGTGAAACATTTTTTATCGTAATCCTTGGCTATAGTCACATCCAAATAGTTAATGTTATCCGGGTCCCCTTCACCAGTAAACTTAAAATAGTCACATAAATTGTTAATGTAATCCAAAAAGATTTTAAAAGATGTATTATTGTTCCACAAGATAAATAAATCATCTAAAAACCTAAAATAAATGGACCACTCGTCCTTAAAATGTGAAGTAAAAAGGTACCTGTTCTCCCATTCAAATAAAACCAAGTTAGCAAAAATTGGGGCACAACTGTTGCCCATAGCTACCCCTTGGGTCTGTTTGTAAAACTCGCCTTCAAAAGTGAAAAAGTTGTTCTTTAAAATAATATCCATCAGTTCCACCAAAAAATTGGTCATTTTACCCCCCAAATTACTATTTTTAATCAAAGTATCCTTAAAAAATTCCAAACCTAATTCGTGTGGAATAGATGTAAAAAGATCAACCACATCAATTGTGGTGAAATAACTTTCTTTATTATAGTACTCATTTTTAATTTGCTTTAAAAAGTCCCAGGAATCCTTGAGTATATGATCAATAGGTTTCACAGACTTTTTTACTAACCTGTCAACAAACACTCCCAAGGATGCTGTTTTTGCCAGCTATTATCAATCTATAAGGGGGATCCTTGGTATTCTTGTGTGTTTTTGGAATCCCAAAACAAACAGGTATCATGGGGTGTTCTAAATGTAAAAAATTATATAACTCCTCATTAATAGTACCCTGTAGCAGTGCGTCCTCCAGGAAATAATTAATTTTACTATAACTAATGTTAATTTTGTTTCTAGAAATGGTCTCATATTTATTAGTATCAGTTAAAATACTAGTTATCTTGTTGTTATAATCCACAGTGTTTACTATAGCTATGCCCCCTCCTTTATCTGGCTTCATAAATCTAACTGACCTATTGTTTCTCAATTCTGTTAATAAAATATTTTCAGCCTTTGTTATATTATGTTTCTTGTAAGTGTAATTACTCAAATTTTGGAAAATCTCTTGTTCAGTGATTTTTTCAAAGCTATGTAAACAAGGTATAAGAGGTGGGTTCCAACAACTCTTCTTGTGGGTAATAGCATCTGGGTTATTGAATTCACTTAGTTTGTCTTTAAATAAACATTTAAAATTCAATTTCCTCACGTAGAGTCTGAAATCAGTAAGGGTTTTACTTATATCAGTTTTTCTAGTGGGTACAAATTTTAACCCTTTCATTAAAAGTGAAAACAGCTCCTTACTTAAACCAAAACCTGCATAATTGAAAATTCTGAAACCTTTGAATTCAAAAATAATACCATCCTGTGTCACAATGTCATCACCTTTCATAGAGTTATTTAACAATAACTGTTTTTTCTCTGGTAGGGATGGTTTCGATAGTTCATTCTTCCTCCCTCCTCCCCCTGGGTCCTAAAAAAAACTTTGTCCTGTCTATTCTGATTCCTATTAAAAATTCTCTCCGACCTACGCAGAGGAGGGAATTAGGAATCATAATTACTGCCATTTTCTGTTGAAATATTAACCTGTCTTTTTTCAGTTTGCGTTTGCCTCATGTCCTTGTCGTCTGTACCATAATATGCTTTGGGGAAAATATATGCTAAATTATTTTTGTATTCGTATTCATCTCTTGATAATTTTTTCTTTTTCCTCAAGATATTATTATTTAATTCATTTTCCACTTTGTCAAACAGAACATTATATCTAAATGCAAATTGATTGAATTGTACATCATTCATTATACCCACATTTAATTCATCTACTTCATTTAATAAAAAATCAGTCTTCTTATTATTCAATTTTATAATAAAATCCATAAGTTCCATTCCATGTCTATCAAACATGGAAAGTAGTTCATCACATTCTGCATCAGTGTTTTTTAAGCCATTAGGAAATTTAAACATCCTGAGCCCCTTAGGGACTCTTTTACAATGTATGCACTCCATTAAATATGAATTGTCACATTGCAAAGCTCTTATTTTATGGAGTTTACTCTCCAAAGTCACTAATTTACCATCCATATTATTCTTTTCTTTAAAAAAGTTATTGTTACCAAAAAATGAATGCTCCCGCCTAGTCCATTCTTTCAAACGGTCCACCTGTACTGGAAATGGTTGTTGAATAAATTGTACATCGTTCGTAGTGCTACCTAAATGTTTATCTGCTTGGTTTCTGTTTGTTTCCGAGTTAGGAGCCATCTCGCCCCTAAGAGAGACTCCATTAACCAAACGCTGAGTAGAAATATCCAACGCGTGTGTCTCACTGTTCGTTTCAGTTTCCCCAGTTCCCTTACCTCGGGAAACCGGAAGTGCTGCTTCTTTTAGGTTCCCCTGTGACACATGATGCTAACTAGGTGTATTTAATGTCTTTGATTTTATCACATTTAGATCTGTTGAAGTCCTAGTGACGAAAGCGCTTATCACTTTTATATGTGTATTAAGTTATAATAAATTCATTTTGTCGTGCAAGGTGGACTTGTTATTGGCTTCCTACAGCTCCTATTCACATTATTTGGTCTACACTGTTGCTGGAGGAGTGTTATCATTCGTTTTCATTTTTGTGTTTCACCTTGCCTTGTTTATCTTTCAGGACATGTGTAAACATCGGATTGACACAATGTTTGGTTCGTCCTAGCCGGGACAGACCTATTTGTATGTCAAGATTAGACTTAGCTGGTCTACACTGTTTCACCCACTGGCAGCATCCTGCCAGGAGTTTGAGAAGCAGCAGTTTGCTCACACACCTGCGCAGCCTCATCTGCTGGTTCCGCGGAACCGACGTCCCAGGTTTGACATTCTAAGCATGATGCATGCCTACACGCCCACTCAACGTGCACCGTTTTTTATTATTCTCTTAAGTTTTTTGCAAGACTACTGTTCTCACATTATGATTGGACAGGAACGGTTTTGATAATTTACATAAACTGCTCAAAATATTGCATTTGAGCAATGTACAAATGGTTGCTTGCATTAATGTAACATGTCTGTCTGAAGGGGTCTTGACATTACATAAGACAGCGCTAAATAATACAGGGGTTGCTGGTGTTCTCCTTTACATTCATTTTTAATGCTTTGTTGTTTGTTGTCACGAAGTTCGTTCTTGATATATATATATATATATATATATATATATATATATATATATATATATATATACATATATTTGTACATACACACACACATACATCTACATAATTACATGCATTTACTATACTGTTGAATGACTGTGCTGGATGATATGTTTGTGATAACATCAGACAAATGTGTATCTGCCATGGCTTAGTGGTGCATCACTTTGCCTCTAGTGTGCAGGGTCCAGGGTTTGCAACTTGGGAGTGCTGATTGTTTTGTTGCTGGGCAGGACAAGAGCTGTTGGATACAGAGTGGCTAAGGCACTTTTAAGCAATTGTAAGCAGGTTTGTGCTGGTTTGCTCGAGAGTAAGCAATGCTAACCTCAGGTTATATATGCTTACAGACAGTTAGCTTCGATCTTGCTTGACCTGTGTGTGCATTGCTTACCCCTGCACAAATGGGCTTAAACCCACTTACTAGTGCTTAAATATGTTTACTACCTCTTACTACCATTTGCTAGTGCTACATTTTAGACAGTTATAGTGTAATGGTTCTTGGGGAGGTGTGTGATTTGGAAAATGTATGGGGTCATTCATTACACAGTTTACCTTCCATTTGTATCTGTGATACTTTATGGGGCACATGTGATTATTTATTTATTTATTTTACATTTGTTGACTGGGCTAGTCTAGCTGGATACATGTCCATTTTCAGTAGAGGCCCAGGGAGATAAGCTCCAAGCAGATAAAAAGAGAAAATACAATACTTAAACAATACTATACATAAATTTCAATGCTTAGACCATGTTTTTTTTAATTGCAATACATTGGAGAATTAAACTTATATGGGAAGAAAAAATTAAATTTAAGTAGAGTGGTATAGAGTCAAAGAATAGTTTAAGATACAACAATTTTAGATACACACAAGGTCTGAAGATGATAATATTTAGGCCAAAGAAAGAGAGATGGAGGCAGGAGAAGGTTATGGAAGAAAGGAATAGGAAAAAAAATACACTGGCTAGTATATGTTTGGTTTGCATAGAAAATTGTTGTAGAGGGCACATGGTATAGGAATAAGGGTTGAAAACAAGATGAGAGAAATAAGGAGAGGAAGTAGGGTTCAGTCTGGTTTAGAGCAGGGACAAAGCCAGAGAATTTTCAGAAGTTCTTTGAGGTTTTTTTTTTTTTAAAGAGATGTAGATGATTGAGATGTGAGTGTTCTAGGGAGCTGGTTCCAGATTTTGCCCACAACATTAGTAAAAAGTGAGTTGCCTGCTTTGTTATTAGATTTAACATTGGAAATGAGTAACTTATGAGCTGAGTGAAGTGTTTCCAGATTTTTATAAGGGGAGATCAGATTAGTAAGGATAGGGGTATTATTTGGGTCGTAAAGAATTTTTTGTATGATCACTAGTTGATTATACAGAAGATGGTTTTGAAGTTCAAACCATCCAAGCTGTTTAAGATCAAGACAGTGACGGGTTCTGAAAGGAGTGCCTGTGGCAAATCTGGCTATGTTGTTATAACTGGTTTCAGACTTGCTTAGATTGTGCCTTGATAGATTGGTGTATATAGCGGAAACGTAGAATAGGGTGGAAGCGAGGTGAGTCTGGGCAATGGAGGTTCTAGCTTGTGGAGTGAGGAAGGGTTTGAGTCTATATAGGGAGCCTAGATTTTTATTAATAGATTGAATAGTATTGCTGATATGGTCATTGAAGTTGAGTTTGTTATCTATGGTAATGCCCAGGAGACGTGTAGTAGTATCAGGGGAAATAGTAGTTCCATTATTAGAGGTAATTATGAAGTCGATCTCTGGTGACTTTAGGGTAGGAGCAAAAAGCAGAGGTTTTGCTTTTTTGGGATTTAGGAGAAGGCAATGATGGGTAAACCAATTTTCAACAGAGTTAAATACTGTTTGAGTGAGGGTTTGAAGAGAGGTGGCTGATTTAGCAGTACATATCAAGGTTGAGTCATCGGCATATTGTATACAGGTGGCTTTAAGAAATACAGTGCTGAGATCATTAATAAAAATTGAGAAAAGAAGAGGGCCTAGGATAGATCCTTGAGGGACTCCAATGTTTACGGGTAGAGGTGTAGAGAGAGTATTGTCCCAGAGCACTGCTTGTTGTCTATTTTCAAGATAGGATGTAAACCAGCATATTGCTTGTGGGTCAAGAGAATGGGCTTTTAGTACACTGATCAGTAATTTGTGGTTCACCATATCAAAGGCTTTGGATAAGTCAATGAATAGTGCAGAAGAAAGAGAGTTATTATTTTGATTTCTGTTGATACAGTCTGTGAAAGTTAGTAGGGTGGTAATTGTACTATGAAAGGGCCTGAAGCCATGCTGGCTGTTGGCTAGTAAATTATTATGGAGCAGATGTTGAAGTAGTTGATAATGAATACATTTTTCCATTATTTTGGCCAGAGGGAAAAGTAAAGCAATAGGTCTAAAATTAGAGATATCAGTGGAATTACTTAATTTATGTAAGGGGATGATATGGGAGACTTTCCAAATGGATGGGATGTTTCCTTCTATGATTGTTCGGTTTATAAGGATGGATATGGGATATGCAATGACTTTGGCTGCTATTTGAAGGTATTCAGCTGGGAGGTGGTCAGCAGAAGGGGTACAGGGTTTGAGTTTTTGTAGGAGTTTACAGATAAAGGATGTTGGTACGGATTGTATATGTAAGGAGGGCACTGAGCTGTTTGTGTTTTGGAAAGGGGTGGGGGAAGTAGGGGATAATGTATTAGCAAGAGTTTGAATAGTTTCAGTGAAGTAATTGTTGAAGGCATCTGCTATGTGTAAAGGATTATTATGGGGAACTGATGATGGGGCTGGAGTTTTGGTATGTCCTGGTTTGAGTAGCTTATTTATGCCTGACCCAGAACTTTTCATTTTTTTTGGGTGTGATTGTTGAACGAGGAAATAATAGTTTTGTTTATCTAATAAGATGTCTTTTTTGGTTGAATTTCTTAGCTGTTTATAGAGTAGGTGGTCAGCAGAGCTCTTAGTGGCTCTCCATTTGGTCCATATTTTGTTTCTAAGGAATATTTTTTCTCTGGTTTGTTTTGTGAGCCAAGGGGCTACTTTGTTTCTAATTCGGGAAGAGCGAGGAGGGGCATGATGATCTAGGATTTGTAAAAATTTAGTACTGAAGTAAGAAACAGCTTCATCTAGTCTAAGTTCTTTCAGAGGAGACCAGTTGCAGGCCTTTAGTTCTCTTTGAAAGCTCTCAGCTTAAAAGTGTTTTTTTGAGCAATAGGATGTAAAATTGCTGTTATTGGGACTATGAGCTTTTTGCTTTGTTATATTGATTAGTACATGATCACTAATGTCATCAGGAAGTGTTCCTGGTATGTAGGTTTCAGGATGACTATTTATAAGGATCCAGTCAAGGATGGTTTCTTTATTACTAGGTTTGTGAATTCTTGTGGGAGTGTTTATTATTTGTGTGAAGCCATAAAGATTAATATGGGTGTTTGGTTTGGAGGAGCTACAGGTAGTCCAGTCAATGTTAAAATCACCTAGTACAATTGTTTCTTGAGGTAGATGGGTGGAAAGGGTATTAGGAATGTTTTCTAAAGTGTTAATATTGTTTCCTGGAGGAATATAGGTACAAATGATGTAAATAGATTTTGATTTGTTAAGGTGGAGTTTGATGGAGAGGGTTTCTGCATTGTTATTAGAGGGAAATAACACATTATAGAATGAGACTGGGAGTTCTGATTTATATAAGATGGCTACACCGCCACCCTTTTTGGAAGTTCGGTCATTTCTAAGGATGTTGTAACCAGGTGGGGTTATTTCTAGGTCATGAGTAGAGGGTTTCAGCCAAGTTTCTGTAAGGCAAATGATATCAAATGCATGCACTTGTAAAAGAGCATGCAGTTGACTAAGTTTGTTATTAATGCTACGGATGTTAAGTTGAGCAATTCTTAGTGAGTTTGCTACTTGTAAAGAGGTAGAAATACTTTTGGATATATGTTGTTGAGGGTGATTATAGAATTGTTGATTTGGGCCGGGATTAGGATGAATATCACCATCAAATAGGAGCTGAGTGGGATGTTTTAGTAAGGTTTTTATGCTTTTAAAGTACTTGGGTAAGCTTATCTTATTGGAAAAATAAAGAGTATGGGGAGATCTATGAAATCTTGGGAGTAGGTATGCTGAGGTAGAAGTTATGTTGCTATGGGAGAGGGAGCTAGGGTGTATATTAGGTAGTGTTTGTTGGTGTGGGAATTAACTAGAGAGAAATGTTCGTAAATGGTTAAAGTGTAGGGAAAAGCTAGAAATAATAATGAAGAAATAATAAGAAGATAATTTTTATAGTTAGAGTTCTGTGAGAAGGTCATTTGAGGTAATAGGGTAGTAGGGTAATATAAAATGTTAGATTATAGCAATAACCCACGCCTGGGTGTGGGTAATGCTAAATTTACCCACGGTTGGCGTGGTTTGGTACCGAGGGCGAAGCCCGAGGGACCAAACAAAGCCAACCGTGGGTAAATTTAGCATTACCCACACCCAGAAGTGGGTTATTGCTATTATACCATGACATTATTTAAGAAAAGAAACTATTACTTTTAGAAACTTGTAACCAAAAAGAATATATCACCAAACACCAACCACGTCCCGGCACTATTAAGGCTGTCCTTTATCTCTCCCTTTTTCTGCTGAACCTCCGTAATGCTTAAACAGCATAAACCACGAATGACGAATAGTTGAAAACTGATTTCTTTAATATAAACACCCAAAACAAGTTTAAAAACACCTCAGATTTAGCGCTTTCATCTCCCACAACGGAGACTTCTTCAGAATCCAATTATAAACTAATCCAAGCAGTCTTTTTATATTATACATTAATTCCCAACAGTAGTTGATTGATTAATTACTTTGCAGTTAGATTTAAATTTAAAAGGACATTACATCTTCATGTTAAACCATATAAAATTACAATTGAATGTAAAATAAGATGAAAATTCAAAATATTGCTTTCATTAAAAATACTAACTGAATAATAAAGTGCATAAATAGTGAGATCATTCAATAAATAAATGAATAATAAATGAATGAAATATCTTGATGCTGATCAAGAAACATATATTGTACAATACCTAATGAAAATAATAATAATAATAACACATATTAAATATATATAAATATGTAAATAGTTGATTAAATAAATAATATATAAATATATATATATATCTTAAATATAAATAAATATGAATAATATAATATTAATTTAATACTTTGGTATAGTTAATAAAATTGTAAAATTAATTCTGTGCAAAAAATTCCATAGCAACAAATAGTACTGTCTTAAATTGTTTAAGAACTTCTAATATACAAATATACAAACTACCAACAGGACATTCAAGGCAACATATTTGAAGAACATATTTATTTATATTCATATTTATTTATATTTAAGATATATATATATATATATTTATATATTATTTATTCAATCAACTATTTACATATTTATATATATTTAATATGTGTTATTATTATTATTATTTTCATTAGGTATTGTACAATATATGTTTCTTGATCAGCATCAAGATATTTCATTCATTTATTATTCATTTATTTATTGAATGATCTCACTATTTATGCACTTTATTATTCAGTTAGTATTTTTAATGAAAGCAATATTTTGAATTTTCATCTTATTTTACATTCAATTGTAATTTTATATGGTTTAACATGAAGATGCAATGCCCTTTTAAATTTAAATCTAACTGCAAAGTAATTAATCAATCAACTACTGTTGGGAATTAATGTATAATATAAAAAGACTGCTTGGATTAGTTTATAATTGGATTCTGAAGAAGTCTCCGTTGTGGGAGATGAAAGCGCTAAATCTGAGGTGTTTTTAAACTTGTTTTGGGTGTTTATATTAAAGAAATCAGTTTTCAACTATTCGTCAATTGGTTTATGCTGTTTAAGCATTACGGAGGTTCAGCAGAAAAAGGGAGAGATAAAGGACAGCCTTAATAGTGCCGGGACGTGGTTGGTGTTTGGTGATATATTCTTTTTGGTTACAAGTTTCTAGTTGTGGTTTGTTTCTCGGATCCGGACACGAGGAGTCCTTAATACGAAATGGAGAGCAGCGCTATGCTAAATGAACTATTGCGAGTAATTCAAGCTTACTCGCAACCTGATAATGTTCCTGCAGGAACCTCTACTGAAATCCCCTGTGCGCAAAGCAGCCCTAAGGACCGGAGGGTCAACAGAGTGACGTCAGCAGCTGGCGACCAGCAGACACGAGGTGATGGGAACCTGGAGGCTCCATCTCCGTTGCTTATTTTAAAACTGTCTCGCTATGTTAAACTCATTTAACATAGCGAGACACTAAAAAAAGCAACGGAGATCTTGCTTTCTCCGTTGCTTTTTAACACTGTCGCTATGTTAAATGGGTTTAACATAGCGAAACAGCTTTAAAATAAGCAACGGAGATCTCCGTTGCTTATTTTAAAGCTGTCCCGCTATGTTAAACCCATTTAACATAGCGAGACAGTGTTTTAAAAAAACGAGTTATACTAATGGAAAAAAGTCCGGCGACGGACCTTTTTCCATTAGTATAACTCGATTTACAACGGGCACGCTGGCCAATCAGCGTGCACGTTTTGGGGGGGTCATGGTATAATATGAGATATAGTATGGTATAATAGATAAGTGGTGGCTAGAAGGGGAAGTAGCAGTAAAAAGAGAGTTAGTGGGGCTGATAAAATTGTCCTCTAAAAGTAGGGGGGAGAGGATTAAGGAGAGAGTTAACAGTGGGAATAGGTGTTATGTAGTAAGGGGAAGTAGTAGTGAGGAGAGAGGTAGTGGGGCTGGTTAATTTTTGTCTAGAAGTAGGGAGGAGAGGAGTAAGGAGAAAGTTAGCAGTGGGAGTGTTTGTTAAGTAGTAGTGAAAGATGATTGGGGGAGTAAGAGTAGTGGGCGTGGCTGAGTATGTACAAGTGTAACAGTACTGGGGAGGGTGGGAATTGGGGTAGGGTAAGAGAGCAGAGTGAGCCCACAGGGCGAACGTAGCAGGCTACAGCAAGTAGTGGAGTATTCAGCAGAGACAATCAGTAAGCACCATTCAACGAGAGAAAGACAGGGGAGGAGGTAAGTAGCTGCTACAAGAGCAGATAAGGTATAGAAGAGAGGATAGTGAAAGGGGAAATTAAGAAGAAAATATTCTAAAGTTAGTAATGAGAGTGAAGAGTACTGACTATGAGCACAGAAGGAGTAGAAAGGGGAAAGAGGGCAACTGTGAATGTCCAAGAGATAGAAGAGGAGGAATACAGTGAACTAGGACTAGTAGACTATGGGGAGTGGGATGCAGTGAACTAAGACTAGCAAACTGATGGTGGACTTTGCAACATTATGACACTGACACCTCACATCTGCATTAAATGCAGTACTGTAGTTCACAAATGTGTGTTATTTATTAGATTATGCCACAAAAAATATTTATCATAGAGTGATTTGAAGAGAAAATGGAATGTACTGTGGTGGGACTCAAACCTGGAATGCTTGCTCATTAGGTGAATGCTCTGCCTACTACACTATTGCTGTGCTGCTTCATTTGCATATATCTTCCTTGTTATCCTCTTCATCCTTTTAAGCTGCTATAACCGTAGCTAAGCAATGGGCACATCCGCACACCTACGGTTAGCTGTACTAAGATTTTAAAAAATAAATAAAAGGGTTTCTTCTTTTAATTTATATGTACTGCTGTTGTTGTACACATGTGGGACTGCTGGTGGGAATATGTGGACTCCTATGAGCGATCTTGCTCATTTCTTAACACCTTCTGCTATTCTACATTGCAGGGGTGTGTTTATTCTGAGAGCTCTACTCTCAGACATGCCCCCTGCACTCGTACATGCTCCGTGTAAGCCTAGGAGCTCGGGCAGTGTGCCTTGTTAACATACATGACATGCTGCCTTCCTGCTCCTAAATGGGTGTTTCCATGCAGGACTAAGCTAGTCTTGCATGGCAGATTAGTGAATCTGGGGGTAGATGTTTGCCTCAAATAGAACAAATATCAACAAAGATTTACTTCTGAAATTTACCAGAAAGAAACCTACTCTAACAAATTTCTCCATTAAACAAGTGCATATCCCCGAGAGCAGAAGACAGCAGTCATCAAAGGCCAATTTGTCCTTGCTGCCCTAATGATCACAGATGAGGAAAGGCTTTATGATGAATGCAACCTAAGGGACATATTTTTGAAAGTTGGATATCCACTCACTTTTATTAATGAATTAATGATCGACGTCATTAATAAATGTGAAAGGAAACCTATCGTACCCATCCTTGGGGCAACAGTGCAAGATCATACTAGTCCATCAATTATGGGTATACAAACATCCACACATATCACTAACAGGAACAATAATTATAAGAATTCCTTTATTACAGTATATCATCCAGACAGCTACCATTTCAGAAGCATACTTACTAAAAATTGGAATATTTTGACAAATGACAAACACATTAGAGAACATTTAGGTTTGGCTCCAACCATTGTTTATAAGAAGGGCCAAAAGCTCAAAGCTTTATTTGAGAAGAAATCAGTACAACAATCAAAGCACTTTGGGATGGCAAAATGTGGTTGCTGCCCATATTGCAAGTATACTTTAACTGGTAATAGGTCTGTCATTAATGGTGTCCAGTTTAGACCCAAAAAATATTTTAATTCTACTTAAGTCATTTATTGTGTTCAGTGCCAACAGTGTGAAGGGTTTTATGTTGGTAGGAAGAAATACATCTAAGTGACAGAATTGATGTGCCCACTTATGATGTTAGAATAAAAAAGGATACAAATGCTCTTTCCAAATACCATGCAATACCCTGACCACACCTTTAAATTTTTCATTTGAGAACAATTTGTCCTGTCAGATAGAGGGGGTCCATGGACAAATGATTTAGAAAAAGTCAAACTTTGCTGGCAGTTGAAACTTAATGCCATGAACTGGCCTGGTTTTTATGACCAAATATTCATCATCTGTATTTTAAAACTGAAATCTTTAGAAGAGTGATGTCTGCATATATGTTGTCAGTACATTATTAGCATGTAAAAAATCAGAACTATATTTATAAACTATATTTAATTTTGTTGTAATTTATGTCAGTTTTATACCTGCATGGCCCTTTAAATCTCCTAAAAATCCTCTTTAAAGCCTCCCAAAAGAAGCAAGACACCACTGGGGGCTTGGCATTTATGTGCTCTAGACTGGCTTATATATATATATATATATATATATATATATATATATATATACGGACTCAATTTTTCAAACCTTGTTTTATCTGAAGAAGCTTCATTAAGAAGACAAAAGTCCTTATCTTCTACTTGTTTTTATCAGCATTTCAATAATAAAGAAACCTTTTTATTGTTAATTGTTGCTCCAGGTGCACTGTGCTCATACTTTTGAACTACCTTGGTTTTCAGTTTGTTCATTGTGGATCACTAAATGCAATCTTGGGTACTGACTATCATTTCTATGGTATTACATTAGGATGAAGCTGCTAGGCTTAAAATGACCTCCTATGATCCCATGAACTTGAAATGCATAACTGTTATATATATGCACAGTATACCTCCTGTCTCTAATTCCCAAAAGATGCCACCTAATGTGTATATCATTGATGTTACACTGGGTGGATAGTGAAAAAGCAAATAGACATAGGAATATATTTTAAGTTATTATTGTCAGCCATTTATAAAGAGCTTACCTCCTTATTCATACCTACAAAAACTGGCCACCTGTATACCTGCCTGATGTGTCAGCAGCCTTTCCCTTCTGTACACATGTTAGCAAATTGCCCTAATTTTCTCTACCATACTCGTAGTACACTAATGTCTTTTTTTAATTTCCAGCCTGAACTGTTTTCCATTAATCCAGAAGCCCTGTCTTGACATTCATATCCTGCATTTCCTATTAATCCTAATCCTGTCATGCTGCACTGCTATTAATTCTACAGAAGAGCATTTTATTTCTGCCTGCTGTGCTTTGATTTTAAAGAACGTTTCTGATTTTGCTTCCTGTTTTTCCTAGTCTTTTATAACATACTAATTTTTCTGGTAAATACACTGAGACTCATAATCAATAATGCCAGACATTAAAGTTTCACACTTTGATTTGTTCAGAAAATGCATGTCAGCGCAAACCCCATTGTTCTATTGACTTTTTAAGTTAATTAACCTAAACACTGAACAAAATAAGTAATTTCCACATACCAAATGGGAAATTTGGCTAGGCTTAAACTGGTGCATAACAGCAGTTGGCCTAGTATCAACCTATGAACTTATGAATCAAAATTGTTTTTATTTATTTATTTTATTTTATTTTAAATTTGTTTACCGGGATAGTTCGACTGGACACATGTCCACTTACAGCAGAGGCCTGGGGAGAAAAGCTCCACACTTGGTACAGAAAAACAAATAGTTGAACAATATGATAGCAATATGATCATCTATACAGAAGCAAAAAATTGACAACAGATAAAAATACAACTTTTGATACAAAAAACAAAAATGTGACACTATATTTTTATGTGTAACTATTTCCCACCATGTATTTTGATCAACATATACTTTTTCACTACTAGTAAAAGCTGTCATATAAGTAGCAAAGAAGGAAGTTTAGTCACCGTACATTAATATTACCTTGATGGTATTTTTGTAGGTGCACCTTTTCCCGACAGACAGAGGGTCTGGTTTTATACAGACCAGAGACATTCACATTTAAGAGTGGCCCTAACTATTCTAAGACTGAGGATCTTACTCAATATTGATTTTGAACACAGCACTTTGGTGTGGAACTGCAGTGTTGAGTTCCATCCCGTGTGTACTCCCATACATGCTAAGTCCAGATACATCATGTATGCTTCTTGATAAGCCTGTAAATATATGGCCTAGATGATGCATGCAAATGTCATAGTCAGATTCTGATGCAAGTCATTCTGGCTAGCAGGTATTACTATGTTTCCTGTCCTGATTAGTAAGTCAATATCATTTACTCACTCCCATCCTTCTGGATGGCTCCTCATTTTTCAGAATGCTAGTCAGTCATACAGTCCCCCGGATTCTCTAAAGCTTGCACATCAATATGCGATCCAGGAACAGCCTGCAGGGATGTGCACGAGCACTCCTGCACTAATCCTGCATGAACTAAGCCCTTGTATGCAAATCACCTAATTTGCAGGAGAAATCTATGCAAATGAGGTGATTTTGCAATCCAGGAAGCCTTGCAACCGTCCGTGCAGCACCAGTGCCATCTGCAGAAATGTACTCGGTTAATAACCGAGTACATTTCTGCAAAATCCAAAGCGGAGCTGTGACAGCTCCAAATAAAGGCTGCATATCATGTAGTAAACATGCCAATGGCCAAGTATAAGACCATTGGCATTGCAAACTGTAAAGAAAATACAAAAAGCAACTTCCAATTTTTTTTTTTGCCGATCACGGCTGTTTAAGTGTAGGGCAGTGGCGCACAAACAGGATTGGGGGGGGATAACAAAATGAACCTAAATTAAGCATTCTAACTAAAATCAGTATTCTTTCATGCATGTCAATGGCAGGCAAAAGACAATATGGCCATTGAGTAGTCGTTACTAAGGGGGGAGGCTCAGTGTGAGACATGCAACTATGCATCAGCAGGCAATCCTATGCAAATGAGGGGAAGGACAGTGAATCCCAGTTTTCCCCAGCATGTGAGTCAGGTCCCAACACTGTAAGAGAATAAATAGCTTGGTGCAAGCCTAGGAGTTAGATGACATCATGGGTGTGTGTGTTAGGCATACTATAAGTAGATTGGAGCCCTGTGGCTCGCGTTTGCACCTAGCACAGCTAAACTAGGGGGTGTGTCTAAACCTGCCTAGCACTCTTTACAATGCCTAAGCGGATGTGCATGCCACGCACCAGGTTTTAAAGGCAGAAAACAAAAGTTAAACAAGGAAATAGCAGCACTGTGCACATTTCAGCACTATGTTTGCAATGCACACCCCTGGACTTAAACAGGAAGGCAGTGGGAAAGGAAAACAGCAGTAGGAAGCTAATCAAGGAGAACTAGCATAGCTGGCATTTGAAATGTATTGGAATCAGCCAATTACACAGGCAGCAGACCAGCCCAGCCCAGAACACTACTATAAACTATGCAAACACCTTCCCTTCTGGATTTTCCCACACTCTACACCACCGGTGTAAACAAGCGGGGAACAATTAACACTCACAACAGCAAAATGGTAGGGGCTGCAATAGCTATCATACAACAGCTTGTGGAAGAGGCTGAAGGTGGTGAGGATTTGAATGCTGTCGACCAACCCACAGTGAGATGATGGAGAAGAGTGTATAGACCCAGGGTATCCTACCAGGGGCTACATGACCTGGAAATAGTGGCATGCTATAGGGTGGACAGGGACCTCCTACAGCAAATTGTTGAGCTGTGCCAGCTATGCCTCACACAAGGAACTAACAGAGAGGAACCCATCCCAGTGGATACCAAGGTATATGTAGACCTAAGAATACTAGCTACAGGTACCTTCCAAAAGCCAACTAGGGATATGATGGGGATCTCACAGACTTCAGCATCCAGGGTACTCCACCAGTTTCTGGATGCCATGTCAGCACATGTCGGTGAGCACGTATATTTCCCCAACACCCATTAGGCATTGGCCAGCAATATGCAACAGTTCTACCAAATAGCAGAATACCCTGAGGTAGTGTGTGCTATAGACTGCACGCACATATGCATCAAAGCACCACCCGGTGAGTGGGGTAGGGTCTACATCAACTGCAAGGGCTTCCACTCTATCAACTGCCAGGTCGTGTGCGATGCCCAGGACATAATAATGAATGTGTTTGATGGCTGCCCTGGAAGCTATCACAATTCCCACATCTGGCATCTGATGTAGCTGTACCAGAGATTTGCCAGTGGGGACATCCCTGATGGTCACCTAGTGGGGGGGGGATACTGGATATGCACTGGAGCCGTGGCTGATGACACCTATCAGGACTGCACACACACCCAAACAAGAACCCCATAATAAGGCACATGCACCGACCAGAATTAGAGTAGAGCATGTGTTTGGGATGCTCAAGTCATGGTTCCGGTGCCTGGACACATCCGGTGGAGCCTTGCAGTACTCACCAGATACATGCACCCAAATTGTCCTCGTATGTGCTATGCTACACAATATGATCCTGCAAAAACAGCTACAGCAGGAACAGCACAGGGCAGGGCCACACAGCCCCCCACTATTGCTAAGGCCTGCACAGGCACAGAGTGACTCAGAGGAGGAACAACCTGAGCCTGTCCCAGTAGGCGGAAGGAGGCATGCCCAGTATGACCAGGCCTTGGCAAAGAGGCAACGCATAGCACATACACTAACATAGGAGGGACCCAGGGGATGACAACTCTGTCTGACTCTTCGATACAGTAAAAGGGATGCTAAATATTGCACTACCTGTGCTCAACCATGTGTAGGGAGTGTACTTTGTGCATTCGACATAGGCAGCCCTGCAGCATCACCGTCAATACTGGGGCATCCACAAGGTAAGTGACTCACACATGCCAGTAAGGCAGGTTCACATACCCAACAACAGTCACAGCCAGCAGGGCAGGTGTAGATAAACACAAACAAAGGCTGCACTATGGCCTCTGAATGATGCCTATGGGTAACTTCTCCCCCAGGCCTACACAGACAGATGACAGCAGGTCAGGCAGTGGGATGTCAGTTCTGAAGGGTAGGAAGTCTGATACTAATATCATCTTCTTTCGGCTGTTCCCGTTAGGGGTCACCACAGCAGATCACCTGTTTCCATTACTTCCAGTCCTCTGCATCTTGCTCTGTCACACCAAACATCTGCATGTCATCTCTCACCACATCCATAAACCTTATCTTAGGCCTTCCTCTTTTCCTGTTACCTGGTAGCTTCATCCTTAGCATCTTTTTCCCAATATACTCAGCATCCCTCCTCAGCACATGTCCAAACCAACATTATCGTGCCTCTCTGGCTTTGTCTCCAAACCTACCAACCTGGGCTGACCCTCTAATATACTTATTTCTAATCCTGTCCTCCCTCGTCACACCCAGTGCAAATCTTAACATCTTTAATTCTGCCACATCCAGCTCAAACTCATGCCTTTTTGTTAATGCCACTGTCTCCAACCCATATAACATAGCTGGTCTCACTACCCTCTTGTAGACCTTCCCTTTCACTCTTATAGGTACTCGTCTGTCACAAATCACTCTTGACACTCTTCTCCACCCCATCCTGCCTGTACTCTCTTCTTCTCCTCTCTTCCACACTCACCGTTACTCTGAACTATTGACCCCAAGTATTTAGACTCATCCACCTTCGCCACCTCTATTCCTTGCATCCTCACCATTCCTCTATCCTCCCTCTCATTCACACACATATATTCTGTCTTAGTCCTGATGACCTTCATTCCTCTTCTCTCTAGAGCATATCTCCATCTCTCCAGGGTCTCCTCCACCTGTTCCTTACTCTCACTTCAGATCACAATGTCATCTGCAAATATCATAGTCCACAGGGACTCCTGTCTTATCTCGTCTGTCAACCTGTCCATCACCATTGCAAATAAGAAAGGTCTGAGAGCTGATCCTTAATGTAACCCCACCTCCACATTAAACGCATCCGTCTCTCCCACCGCAGACCTCACCACTGTCACACTACCCTCGTACATATCCTGTACCACTCTTACATACTTTTCTGACACTCCTGACTTCCTCATACAATACCACAACTCCTCTCCAGGCACTCTGTCATATGCTATCTAAGTCTACAAACACACAATGCAACTCCTTGTGACATTCTCTGTACTTCTCCATCAACACTCTCAGAGCAAAGATTGCATCTGCAATGCTCTTTCCTGGCATGAAACCATACTGCTGATCACTAATCATTACGTCCCTTCTTAACCTTGCTTCCACTACTCTTTCCCATAACTGCATGCTGTGACTGATCAGTTTAATCCCTCTGTAGTTACTACAGCTCTGCACATCACCCTTATTCTTAAAAATCGGTACCAAAACACTTTTTCTGCATTCCTCAGGCATCCTCTCACTTTCCAAGATTTCATTAAACAATCTGGTTAAAGACTCCACTGCCATTTCACCTAAACACCTCCATGCTTCCACAGGTATGTCATCTGGGCCAACAGCCTTTCCATTCTTCACTCTCTTCATAGCTATCCTTATTTCCTCCTTGCTAATCCATTGCACTTCATGATTCACTATCCCTACATCATCCAACCTTCTCTCCCTCTCATTCTCTTCATTCATCAACCCCTCAAAGTACTCTTTCCATCTCCTCAACACACTCTCCTCACTTGTGAGTATGTTTCCCTCATTATCCTTTATCACCTTTACCTGCTGCACATCTTTCCTAGCTTCGTCCCTCTGTCTAGCCAATCGGTACAGGTCCTTTTCTCCCTCCTTAGTGTCCAACCTTTCATACAACTCTTCATATGCCTTATCCTTAGCCTTCGCCACCTCTCTCTTTGCCATGCACCTCATCTCCTTATACTCCTGTCTACTTTCTTCATCTCTCTGACAATCCCACTTCTTCTTTGCCAACCTCTTTTTCTATATACTCTCCTGTACTTCCTCATTCCACCACCATGTCTCCTTGTAGTGCTTCCTCTGTCCAGATGTGATACCAAGCACCTTTCTTGCCGTCTCCCTTACTAGCTCTGCTGTAGTTACCCAGCTATTTGGTAACTCTTCACTGCCACCCAGTGCCTGTCTTAACTCATCCCTGAACTCCACTTCACAATTACCCCTTTTCAATTTCCACCATTTGATCCTTGGTGATACTAATATATAGGTACATAAATGTTAAGATCTGTAGTACACTGGTAATGCCTCTAGGCAGCATGATAGGTAAGACTACAGAATGAAATGGAGTACCTGACATACCAGTACAGTCATAGCAAATATGTACAGGTGTCAGGTGTGCCCCCCATCCTACGTAGACATGTAGTAACAGGCAGGTGTGCCCCCATTCCTGTGTAGATATGTAGAAATAGTCAGGTGTGCCCACCCATCCTACATAGAAATGTAGTAACAGTCAGGTGTGCCCCCCAAAGCCTGTGTAGAAATGTAGAAATAGATGTGCCCCATCCCATCCTATGTAGAAATGTAGTAACAGTCAGGTATGCCCCCCCAATCCTGTGAAGAAATGTAGAAATAGGCATGTGTGCCCCCCATCCCATGTAGAAATGTAGTAGCAGTCAATGCTATGTGATCGACGGACACCCTGCAGAAACAGTATGCTACCTGTAGGTGTACAATACATAGGTCAGCACTGCAATACAGACTACCTGGACTTGATCCACACATTCATTACAGACAGGCATATAGGGCATGCTCACAAACTTAGAGAAATGAAGGCAATGTCAGTCAACAACACACTGAAAGGTCATACTCCTCATGCTCACACACTTAAGGCCATGTCTGCAAACATCAATGGACCAGACATAATTTGCAGTCACAGATGTTAGTGCAGACACTCCTCAGTATGCACCACACATGCTTTGCCCACACAGTGGACAGGAATACAGACATATATCTCAGGACAACACACTATAATAAGCCAAAGGTAGATGTACATAGATGTGTGGAAGAGGGTGACTGTGACAAGGAGCCATCCAGACCTGTCCCAACCAGCACTCAGCCAATAAGCCACATGTACGTGAGGTTCAGATGTCACTCACTGTAGATACTAGCCACTGGTATCTGTCAGCAGTACAGACTATGTGGTGCACGTGCTAGCTGTGCAACATGACTGCAACTGGAAGGTGTCATCTAGTATCTGTATACATGTGCCTTGTGAAGTATGACCCTGTGTTTGCCTGCATGTGGTGTGTCAACCTCTAGATGAATGGGTTATGGTCCATGCATAACAGACTTCCCTCCCAATTGTCCTACAATAGCAAGTCTGTTGAGGTCATCCACTGTGAAATACACCTTTGGGAGAATGGTAGCCCAATAATCTCCATGGCACATCCCGTAACTGTGTACTGCTGTAGTGTGATAAACGAGTTAGGTAGGAGTTCTAATCCCAGACTTGGCAAGTGTGTGTGTGTGTGTGTGTGTGTGTGTGTGTGTGTGTGTGTGTGTGTGTGTGTGTGTGTGTGTGTGTGTGTGTCTCTGTCTGTGTAGAGAGGAACGCTTTTTAGGGTAGTCACACTCCCTACAATTGAAATACACTACTTTGGTAAGGCTGCTGATGTCATCCACCTAGAAATGCACCTCTGTGAAGGTTGTAGCCCAACAATCTCAGTAGCATGTCTTGCGACTGCATACTGCTGTAGTGTGATAAATTAGTTTGGTGGGTGGGCCCAATGTGGAGTGGGTCTTGCAAATTTCTTATATGGTGGCCCTACTATATATCACAATGTCCACCGTACAGGGATAACAGATGTGAAATAGCCAAGAGAATGGGGTGCAAATCCATACCCATACATTTGACATCAAGGCCAGGCAATTACAGTAAGCAATCCCAGTATTACCAAGAGCACACTCTCAACCCATGTCTCATACACACCACACACACACACAAACACACACACACACACACACACACACACACACACACACACACACACACACACATGCCTAGGCAGCAGGCAATATGTGGATAGTACACTGCATATTGGCCACTAATAATAACTATGGAGTGATTGCAGTAAGCTATAGAGGACATGGCACCCTGTCCATCTGTCCAGTAGGCATGTGCATGCAGACAGTGCACCTTCCCCATGTTCCCCACTGGGAACCTGCAACACCTGTGGTGCCATTGCATGTGATCCACAAAGGACATACTATACCTAAAAACATGACCTGTATGGATAGATGCCACTGACAGCAGGGAATGCTGTTAGCATGCTATCAATGTAGGTGAAGGGTAAACCTGCTGTCCATTACCAGTTCCTGCCACAGGTGGCCAAGACTGGCATGTCTGATGATAATCTATGTACAAAACATGGGCCAGATACCCCAGGTAAAGTTCCACATGTCACTGTACATGAATGTTGGAGGTGTGCACATCCCAGATACCATCCATGTCATGGACTAAGGAACACATATATGGCAAGTGACGCACAACATTGACCATACACAATAGTCACTCAGGTGACTGGATGGGGGACACAATACCCACCTGTGTGGGCAAATGCAGAAACTACAGCCCTGAGCCACAGTGCAGACCATTGTCATGTGGCCTGATGCCAAGGTATACCCATCACCTAGGCTTGTATTGCTGTTTGGCACAGTCGACCCCCACACACCTGTGCAGAAATGCACCCATGCATGTCAGAACTGGCATCCTGTGTGTTTGTGTGTTTGTATGTGTGTTGTATGATGCGTATGACCGCATCCACACTCACTACAACCCCCATTGGCATACTGAAGCATGCTGTCTGATTTCAGACACCTCCTCATATCCTTTGCCCATATAACCTCCATATGACCCATGTGGTGCATGTGATACCTGCACAGTAATGTGTTGTGGCAATCTCACTAGTGATGAGTTGTAATCCTGGCCCTGCCAAGTGTGTCAATGTGTGTGTGTCCCTGTGAGAGTGTGGCTGTGTTGACGTTGGAACCTGTTCATGTGGACAGGCACGTGTACTTCACCTACTGTATAGCTACCATATCCCTGTTGCAGATGTCACTCACCATCACATATATGTTTTGAGAGCTCAACAACAGGTAACCTATGTAGCGCATCCAATAACTACATAGAACTGTGATAGCACTACATAGTCATCAGGAGTTTGATACCCTGTGCTGGTAGGTGTTTGACACAAATGTGCTTAAGTTTTACTTTCCCACCCCTCCCTGACTTGTCTTTGCCTCTGTCTGCCTGTCTCACTCCCTCACTGGGGGATGTGGAGACCTATTCCTGCTTTGCTTAGGCAGCAGCATGTGTATTTTAGGTAATGCTCATGATCAACTGATGGCCTCTGAATGAATTGCAGCCCTCCCCTACCTGATTGCATGTGGAACAGCTGTGGTAACATTCCCATAGCCAATTGCATGGAAACACACTCCAATATCTAGGAACATCATGCTGGTGTTGGGCCTTTTCATTCACCGTGAGGAGGAACTTGATTTGTTGTTTGGCAAACAGCATCTCAGATGCATTGGGGATTTACCTCTGACAACATACACTGTGGAAACTAGCCAGCACGCAGGAGGGGGATGTGCCTGACCTGACTACAGACTGTAAGTTCTACTATACCACATTTGGAGTAATGTTGGTTTAACAGGTTATATGTGTATATGGCTGTCCTTCATTTATTAATACCTGCCATGTCAGTTCTATGTTTATGAGGACTCACCATCTGTAGGGTCATCTACAGACTGGGCAGAGTTTGTTGCCTTTGGTTTCATATGTTACCCACAGAACATGTATCTGTGAAGTGCAGAAGGCAGTGTGAGGATTGCAGTTTGTAGATGGTGAAAGCCGTGACAGTTACTGACTTCATATTTCTCATAGGACATATGTTCCGAAAAATCCTGTTACAACAGTAAATGCATGATGTTTTCACAGCAACATGTCAATATTGGCCTTGTGTATGTGCTTCCAACCACAACTCTGTCACCCTCTGTACATATGTCATGCATTAAGAGGTGCATATGTGCTGTACACCATAATTAGTTTTATCATATCTGATAACAAGCCAGTGAGATATTAGACTGCTACACATATGTACATACATGTCTGTATCTGCATATATGTATCTGCGTATATGTATCCTGGGGATGTTGATAGCTTCCAGATTTTACATTTCCTATGGGAGGCAGACTGTACTGCATGACATGTTACCAATACCAGCCTGACATCATACACGTGGGATGTAGTACTGTTAACATCTTGTGCCCATGTCGTGTCAGGTCCTGGTTATGGGCTCTGCAGGTTGGATGTGTTTGGCTGTGGGGGGGGGGTATGCCTATTCGTACAAGAAGTATATTGTTTGGGGCCTCTCAGCCCCATTAACGGTGCATGTGGACATATATGTTTTTGTTAATCTACCATTGCTATCTACAGCTGTATGGCTATATATACTTATATATATATATATATATATATATATATATATATATATATATATATATATATCTGCTTACATATATATAACTATGTCTGTATATATCTACATAGAGATATATCTGCGTACATATATGTAACTTGCTGTGTGTATGTAGACATATAGGTGTAGACATATATATGTGTTGATGTTGGCATTTGCATGTATATATGTTCATATATATTTATATATATATATATATATATATATATATATATATATATATATATATATATATATCTATACATGGGTCTACTTGAGCTGACCGAGACGCCACTTCGCCGACACGCAGAAGACCGAGACCAAACAACCGAAAACGAAGGTGATCGACAAGGTGAAATCCCGACAGCCGAAAGACCGCCATGGGGAACGTGTGAGCGCAACTCGGTAAGTGAGCGATAGTGAGGGATTTAGGGTTAGGGAGCGGACAGGTAAGTGTGCGATAGTGAGGGATTTAGGGTTAGGGTGCGGGAAAGTAGAGTGTGCGGAAGTGTCGGACTTAGGGTTCGGGTAAGGTAAGTGTGTGATAGTGACGGAGTGTAGTTTAGGGGCAGGTTAAGTGAGTTAGGGTTAGGGTGCGGATAGGGTGAGTGTGTGATAGTGACGGGCTTTATGTTTTAGGGTGGGTTAAGTGAGTTAGGGTTAGGGTGCAGGTAGGGTAAGTGTGCGATAGTGATGGACTTTAGGTTTAGGGGTGGGTTAAGTGAGTTAGGGTTAGGGTGCGGGTAGGGTAAGTGTGCGGTAGTGTCGGACCTTAGGGTTAGGGTTTGGGTTAAGGTTAGTGGATATGTAATTGTGTGTAATGTGTAGTTTACATTTTGTGTGTCGGTGTAATGGTGTTCTGTTTTGTGAGTTGTCGGTGTTGTGTGTTTTCGGTTGTTTGGTCTCGGTGTTTCGGTCAACTAAAGTAGACCCATATATATATATATATATATATATATATCTATGTATATATTTCTACACACACACACATATATATATATATATATATATATATATATATATATATATATATATATATATATATATATATATATATATATATATATATATATATATATATATATATATATATATATATATATATATACATATTTACATATATAGATATGTTGTATCTGTTTACATACATCTAAATGTTGGTATACAGTCTCTGTACTGTTGCATGACTGGGTTGGATAATATGTGTCTGAAAACATCAGATTTATGTATATCTGGCATGTCTTAGTGCTAAATCACTTTGTCTATGGTGTGCAGGGACCTGGGATTGATACTTGCAGAGGTTGTTTGTCTTGCTGCTGGGCAGAACATGGGCCGTCGAATACAGACTGATTATGGCACTTTAAAGCAGTTGTAAGGGGGTTTGCACAGTGGTAAGCACTACTAACGTCCGGTTACAGTTTCTTATACTCAGTTCGCTTTTAAACTGCTTAATTTGTGTAGGCAGTGCATACCCCCATGCAAACAGGCTTAGACCCACTTACCCCCATGCTAATTTCTTTAAAAGAAAATAAAAAAGGGTTGATAGAAAAGTGGTGAAAAAGGGGCACTAAGAGAGAAAGACAGTAGGGAAAATAGCTAGGGATGTGCAGGAAGGGTGTAGGGAAGGTCCATAGCTGCCCATTTCTCCAACAGCAGCAGCTGTGCATATACACTGAATTTGGAGGTAGATTTGGACATCCAAACCCCCGGTAGATGGGTGAGGACAACAATAATAAGTTGCAATTTCAATTAGACTGGATTACATGTGTCCAGTGGACATGTGTGCGAAATGGACAGCTATGTATGGGGCGAGATTTTTTTGTGGGAATAGATTGTCCTTTTTGTTTCAAGTGAGAGTGGGATGTTGGGGAGGGGTGGTAGGTATATTTGGGGAGGCAGGCTGGATAGGTTAACAGGCAAGACACACAAGACGCATACAGGAGCGGTATATGATGCATGTGGGGGGGTAAACACATTGATGGGGAGAGGTGTTGGGATATCGGATGCCCACAAGCCCCCTAGTGGTAACAGTGAGACTGAGGTCCCCACCCATGGGCAGTCACCACTGCACCTTCACAGCCCCGAAGGTGACTGTGCTGGGGGCTGAGCCGCAGAGCCATGCTGACTCTCTAATTGTGACATGCGGCCTTTGAGCTGGCATAGAAGATCACCAAACTGCTTGTTGATCGCTCTATGCACTACGACCCCGACCTGGCAATGGGTGACAAGTGCCTGTCCACGCCCACTCCCAGGGGGGGTGAGCCCCATCCCCTGAGGTGGTTCCACTCGAAGGTGGTGCAGGACCAATGGACAGGGAGGTCCGGGGTTGGGCCCCAGACATGCTGGTGCCCGGTGCCACAGCCAGCTGTAGTGGGACAGGTGGGTCCGCTGAGACTGGCCTTCCCAAGAATGCTACAGTGTTTAAATTTCATCATATATGGGTTAGTAATAGTCAACACATTCCAGGGTTAGGTATAACAGCATGCATAGACATTCCCATTAACCCAGACACCAGATACGGAAAAGATGCATAGCAAACAAAACACATGCATATATGGGACCACAGTGGTAATAAGAACAGAATGCAAGTACGTTGATGACACCATGCCAGCAATGTTGGAATAATTCAATATGGCACATGCATGGGAACCACTGAAATATTTATCAAACAATTGGACATTATCAGAATCATTACATACCAGTTGGGGTGGGTATGTTGACTATTGTTGGAGATAAGGTGAGGGGAGAGAAAGATGTCAATTAACAAGTAGTATATTCCTGTAGTCCACATTACTTTCTTAGTCAGTGCTGTTATCTGTACCTTACAAGTCTTACTACACTACCCTATAGCCTTATTGTGGACAGTGATATGGCTGTCATCATCATTACATATGAACCAGTTTTACCTGCAGTATACACCTCTTACCTGGTATACCTGTGAAGGGAATGTTTGTTAACACTGACTAACTGTACACATATACCCGGATTCCTGGTTGATGTTTTGTACTATGCTATCCAACTCGTTCTGCACAGACTCTGGCCATGTGTTGACCATGTGTTGGTGTGCCTGGACATATCTAGAATATTGCCATCTTCCACCTTTAGTGACCTGACACACACATATACATGCTTTCTTACACAGTTATATTATGCAGCACAGTGTGGGTGAAAGTGGCTGGTGATACTTTATTATTCAGAGAAACTGCAACACTCACAATCCCCTACAATAGCAGGGTGGACAGTACCAGTACAGATTATATTGGTCTGTATTTCTCAGCACAGTGTTCGTATCCAACGTACCTGTGGGACCAATGATTGTTAGCACTACCTGACTGTTGCCACACAAAGTTCCAGATTACACATTAGTATTATACACATACATCTCACTTTGTTACTGTACACACTCTGGTCACAGCTTGACAACGTGGGAGTGTAGATAGGACATACTTGAAATATTACTCTCCTACAGTTTTAGGGGTTGCTACAGTGACAGATGTGTTTTCATGATGGTTGACAATCACTTGTATTCCCTGTTTGCTGGCTACACATCTGGAATTATCCCACAGACTTACCAGGGGGATAGGGGGACAGGCAGCAGATATGGGCACATATACTGGACATTGTGACCTCATATGTACTGTTGTGGGGTATGAATCTGTATGCAGTCTAATTCCACTACCAGGATTCAGATCATGGCTGTGTCTGCTACAACTTAAACACTGTTCATCACAGTTGTGTCTGCTATATTGATATTGCTGTATATCTCCAATCTGCTTTCTGGATTATTAATCCCTTGTGTTTATGCATTCTGACCTTGTATAACAACACTCTTATACAGATTTCCTAGACAGTTATATGTTGTAGGACAGTGTGGGTGACAGTGATGTGTAATACCTCATTATTCAGAGCAACTGCATATCATTCTTGCATTTCTGGGCATGGTGCTGGTATCTGACAGACCTGTGGGAGGAATGTTTATTAGCACTAACTGAATGTTCCCACACACAGTACCAGGTTCCACATTACTATTATGCACATACATCTCACTCTATTACTGTGCACACTCTGATCACAGCTTAACAAGTTGGGGTGTAAATGGGACATACATGGCTTTTTAGTCACATAAGGTATTGGGGAGTTGCTAGTGTGCCAGGTTTGTTGTCATAGATGTGTGTCAATCAGTTGTATTTCCTGTTTGCTGCCTATATGTCTGGGATCATCCAACTGATTTCCCAGGGGGGACAGGTTGATAGGCAATAGATATGGGCCACTTTAATAAACATTCTGGACATATCTGTACAGTTGTGGGGTATGATTCTGTATGCAGACTACTACCACTGGCAGGATTCGTACCATGGCTGTGTCTGCTAAATAAACAACAGTTTACATCTCAGTTGCATGTGTTATTCATTTTTTGTTGTCTGCATTTTCCCTGTTTGCTGTCTATGTGTCTCTCAGTTGTACTAAATGGCCTCTGGGGATTACACCTGTCATATACAGTCATTCCTACACATTCAATTTATGGTGCATGGTGCATGGTATGGGTAACAGTGCTTAATATAACAGTACTATTAAATGATTGCAAATCTACATTACCATATGATACCAGAATATCCACATGCAGTCCAGACTTGTTTTGTCAGGATATTACACTTTTATTGATATACAAACAATATGAGACTCTTCCTGCCATATTCTGTAGTGTATACAGTACTTGCCTTGAACAATACAGGTTTTATACTAGCAATTCATTTACTACTATTTTTATTTTCATTTCCTATGACAGTAAAAGAATGATTATTGCTGACCTGCCTCACGTTGCTACCTCGCCAGATGGCTGATGTGGGCCTCTTGGTTTGTGGCCCGCTCCATTGCAGCTGTGGTGGACATAAGAGAAATATTTAGCCATACCTACCGATTATATACCTGAGCTGACAATTATTACACACATACTGGTGTGATACTTACACACATCTGGCACATCCCCTGATGATCTAGCCTCTTGGAGCCACTCCTCCAAGAGGTTCACCTTCCACCACTTCAGGTTGGCATAGTGGTACCTGACCTGCTCACCAGCTCGGGGTATGCCAGTGGCACTAGTGAGGTCACAGGCGAGATGGTCCCAGGCTTATGCCTTATACTGGGAGCTCTGGTACTGGCCCTGCAGCAGTCTCTGTGCATGGTCTTTACCTAGGAGTCCTGCCATGACCTTGGACTCCTGGATGCACCAGCGCTGAGCCCGAAAGTGCTCTCCCTCTCCCTTTACTGCCATAGCACCTGTTATGAGATGTATTCCTGCCTTTTGGGTTTAAGTAGGACCAATTTCCCACACTTTTCCCTGATGGCCGGTTTTGAAAAGGCTAAGCTATGGGCTAAACTGCTTACCTAAGGTTGGCATTGCTTAAAGAGGTATACAATGGGAAAAATGAATTAGCTGGTCTACACATTGCTCACACCTCTTAAACTGGCCTGTGCAATGCTTAGCATTGCTTACATTAGACTTTCATTATAATGCCTTTTTGGCATTGTGTTATTCATTATACCTTATATGTATGCCTGGTATGCCTGATTGACGTGTGCGTACACTCTGTAGGGTTCTTGTGTTTTATTGGGGACTTCAACACTCTATTACAATTACACTTCACTTCTGGTCTTACTGCTGTACTCCAGTTCACATATTTATGTTATGTAGTGGGTATGGCACATATGACTATATACTGATACCTTTCACAGGTTCAGTTTGGTTAAACTATGGTGAGGACTTGTTTGCTACTACCTCATTCGTCTGTACTTCTGTGATGGCATGGTGGATAACTAATAGGACTATGATGTATATAGTCCTGGGTTCAAGCCCTGCATGGCTGTTTATTTTGTTGATGGGCAGAACAAGGGCGGTTGAATACAGAGTTATTAAGGCACTTTTGGGTAGTTGTAAGTGGGATTGTGCAATGGTAAGCACTGCTTACCTGCCGTTACATCTGCTAAAAGAGAGTTAGCTTGAGAATTGCTTAGCCAGTGTAGGCATTGATTACCACCACGCAAATGGGGTTACTCTCGCTTACTAGTGCTTACATATGCATACTACTGCTTATTGGTGCTTAGACCTGCTTACTAGTGCCTTATTTATTATGACACTGACACCTCACATGTGTATTTACTGCAGTATTCCAGTTCATAATTATATGTTATTTAGTGTGTTAATCAACAAAAATATTGGTCATAACATGTTTTGCCATGTAAAATTGGAAGTGCTGTAGTGGGACTCGAACCTAGAAAGCCTACTTGTAAGGCAAATACTCTGCCCACTACACTATTGCTCTGCTGTTTCATTTGCATATATCTTCCTTGTTATCCTCTTCAGCCTTTTAAGCTGCTTTAACCGTAGCTAAGCGATGGGCACACCTGTGCACCTACGGTTAGCTGTAATCAGATATTTAAAAAAAAAAAAGGTTTCTTCATTTTATTTCTATATTCTGTTGCTGTTATACACAAAGGGGACTGTTGGTGGGGATATGTGGTCTCCTGTGAATGGTCTCGCTCATTGCATTCCCCTTTCTGCTGTTCTGCATTGCAGGGAGTGTTTATTCTGAGAGCTCTGCTCTCAGACATGCCCCCTGCACTCTTACACGCAATGTAAGCCTAGGAGCTTGGGCAATGTGCATCATTAATATGCATGGCACACTGCCGTCCTGCTCCTAAATGGTCATTTTGATGCAGGACTAAGCTAGTCCTGCATGGAGGATTAATAAATCCACGGGATTGTCTTTGTTACATTCAGTTCTTTAGATCTCTGTGCTATGGAACCAGCCTACAACAAAATTCTTAAACAAGAGTGATATTATCATTTCTTTGCCCATCAAGAATATCATGTTCTTTCCTACTCTGGCATCTCATTTCCTAAGAAATTTCTCTTAAGCTACTTTAGTTCATTCCAAAGAATTTCTCTATCCCTGGAATCACAGCTCCTAAAAAAGGCAACATCATCACAATTAACTACATTCCTTAGGAACTATAGATTTCTCATAAAAAACAATATTGTTTTAGGAAGTTCCACAACATCACTGCAACTGCTGCTGTAGAATTAGCTTTCACACTCAAGGTCCTCCAAAATAGGGACAAAGAAAAAGTAACTGAAGAAGAAACATTCTGCAACTTCATTTTCTTTGGCCTTACCCCAATCTGCCATCTGCTCTATAAACTACCTACAGAACTGTTCTATTATAATAAAAGTAAAAGACACCACTGTACAAACCAAACGTGATTATGTTCCGTGTGTGCCTGACCCACTCTTCTTCATTCCCTTCATTAATGTTAGTGATGTTTTCCTGTCTGTCTTTACATCTTTACATTAACTTTTTTATGTAGATGACATTGTATCTTGGGCATCAGAGATGCTCAGTATTGTTTGCAGTAAAGAGGACAAAACTGGCTCCTTTTGCCTTTCTATAATCATTAAAATACTCTATAAATCAACAAATAAATAAAAAAAATGAAGCCGTGCTTTTATTTGCAGCTGCCCTTCCAGTCCTTAGCTATGTGCATTACCAATATATTGGAGACTTTCTGGAAATCTTCTACAAAACTGTATAGCTGCTGACTACCAGAGATAAATGAAGTTCAGCAAAAAGAGAATTACTAGTCAGGTATCTTAGTCTTTTTTTTTTTTTTTTTGGATTTTTTTTTTTGTTTGTTTCTTACCCATTTCCTGGACCATCATCCCTCTCATCCACAGGAGCTATAATACAAGGATCCACAAGGACAGTTGATCCCTAACCCATCCCAGCACCACAGTGCCCATATTTAATGGTGGGCCTTAGTTTTACCAAGGCTGAGAAACCACATGACAAAACCACAATGCATTGAGGTGGGCTATTTATCTCTCAGATCTAACTCTTGTACCTATGGACATTTCCAAATGTAACTTGAAAACTGGTTTCCAAGCTGTGTATGGCATGCTTCAATAATCTTCCTTCCACACATACTTTCTGAGAAGATCATTATGAGGGACAGTATATGCCAGGATTAGTAAAGACGTGAACTGAGCAGACTCCCTTTCACCACTAGAAGAGTACATCAACAGTTGCAACTCATTCCCAAAATGCTTGACTAGCTCCTTAAAGGCTCATGCTGCTAATTGATTGAAAACATCTGAGTTATAATCTCCCAGTCAGCATATCATCCTTCTAAGACACAGAACCAATTGTTTTGGATTTTGGAAATGTGGTTTAACTGGTAGTGGTACAGTTTTGGCAGCACTGATCCATTTTGATGTTAAGTTTTCCTGTAATACCAACATTCAAGTGAAAATAATTCCCTTTTTCCTTTTTTGAAGAATTTCTGAAAAAAAAATAATATAAACCATAGATTTTATATTCAGCCTATTGTCTGATTCTGGGCTGAATACATGCAATTCAGGACATGGCCAGATTAGTAAAGAAAGATATATATTTTTGAAAATTATCAAGTCAAAAACAAGGATGACAGAACTGCATAGCAAGGTGGACAGAAGTGGGTTTTGGTCTGAAGGCTCAAAATATTATCTTACTTTTGTAGTTTTCTACTTGGAAAAAGACAATACTTCAGATGGTGTTTTGTTTGCATTGGGTAAACATTGCTTAGTTTTGTATCTGAACAGTAGCAGCAACATTTTTCTGAGTGATAAAGGGCAAACAGGGACTTATCAGATTTATGGTAAGACATTAAGGCATGATGGCTGTATGGCAAAGTGCAGGGTATGCTGTTATACATGAAACATGGTGTAGAAGCTCATTTTTGTCCTGAGGAAGAGCACTTTGTAGAAGTCACAGAATTATGGTAAGAAATTTAGCAGAGGAAACCTGGACAGCAATTAGATATGAAAGTGCCTAAAGATGGGTTTTCTGCAGTTATAAAATTAAATAAGGCTAGTGAAACTGAAGGTAGGAGAAAATAAAATTTTTTGAATAATGTGAGGGACACAAGAAGAGCAACACACAACTAAAAACCATGCTAGGATAATGGGGGGGGGGGGGCTGATGTGGTGTTCATAACAAGTCAAGTCGGTAAGAAAAACAAAAGGAATATTCAAGCCGTGTTGCCAAGACAGTATTCTAGAGGGAACTAGATCATCTTGTACTGAAACAGAGAAAAAGCGTGTAGATATATCTTGTATGCAAGTCATATGGCTGAATTTAGAAAGAAAAAGAAAACAGATTAATGAATGAATTCTTGAAAGCAATGGATTTTGATTCTTAAGATATGAAAAGTATTTAGGGTCATGAATTTTAAATAAAAGTCATAGTTGTTTTAAATATACATTCTTTGGTTCCTATTTCACATTAGATAGTAATATTAATTATAGAATTTAATAAAGTATGGTTGTGACGTCTTACAAAAAACAGCTGCTAAGCTAAGAAAACAACTGATAGATCAGAAAAGTTAAGTTTAAACTGAGCATTGCATATATATTGGAAGGATAGATGCAAAACTAACTGTCCTTATTTATTTATTTGTTTTTTTTTTCATAATAGTCTACTGTGTATTTAAAAATGTGCCACATCACACATATGTGAAGATTAGGGAGAAGGAGGATCTTTTTATTTGTGATATGCGTAAGATGAAGAAGAGGCTGAAGAATATTTAAGGGTATTTGATATTTAAGATAAATCCATGGTACCTATTTAGAGCACTTTACTTTTTTTACAGTATTTAAGTTCATTGTCTGGAAAAGGGATATAGGAACTCTCTTATTATGGTATTTTTTGAAGGTGCACCTTTTTCAACAGACAGAAGGCCTGGTTTCATACAGACCACCGGCATTCACATTTAAGAATGGTCCTGACTGTTATAAGGCTGAGGATCTTACTCACTGTTGACTTTGCCCACAGTTGCTTGGTATGGAACTGCAATGCTGATTTCCTTCCCATATGTACTCCCATACATGGTAGGTTCAGCTACATCAAGTATGCTTCTTGGTAGACCTGCAAATATATGGTCTAGAAGATGTATGCAAATGTTTTGGATTATAGTCAGATTCTGCTGCGAGTCATGCTGGCCTGCAGGTATTACTACCTTCTTTATCCTGATGAGTAAGTCACTATCATTTACTCACTCCCACCCTTCTGTCTGGCTCTTTATTTGCTAGACTGCTAGTCAATCATACATTGTCTTTGTCACATTCAGGTCTTTAGAGCTCTGTGCTATGGAACCAGCCTACAACAAAATTCTTAAACTGGAGTGACATCATCATTTCCTTGCCCATCAGGTATATCATGCTGTTTCCTTCTTTGTCATCTCATTTCCTAAAAAATTTCTCTCAAGCTACTTCACTTCTTTCCAAAGAATTTCTCTTCTAGCCCTAGAATCAGAGCTCTAAAAATAGGCAACATCATCACAATTAACTACATACCTCAGAAACTATGTATTCCTCATTAAAAACAATATTCCTTTAGGAAGTACCATAAGTTTCTTCCTCTTTTTCCCCATTGCCTGCTGACCATCATCTCTCCCAGTACACTGCAATTGTTCAAGTATAACACACAATACTGCATGTATTGCTAGCTGTTTGCTAGTAATTTTGAAGTTCAGTAATATTGTCATATCTAAATTAATATTTACAAACCCAAGTGAAATGAAAACTGTAACATAATATCAAGTGAAATCTTAGATATGCTGGAGAAAACTGTCATTTGCACATGCACTGCAAGTTATACCATTTGGTACACACAGTGCTACTTATAAAGTAAATCTGGCAAATCAGCATACATTTTAATATATCTGTAATTATTTCAGTAAAGAAGCAATAAGAAAGTAATTTTGTTAAATTAAAGCCTCAAATCTCCAGATGAAAAGTACTTCTTACACTAGAATTAAGTTACATAATTTCCAGGATATGAAAAGTTGTTTGGGTACATAGAAAACTGTCATTCTAGATTTTCTCCATTTCTCTACAGTACAGTATTAATGTAAAAGCTGTGAGTGACTGATTATTGCCACTGAAAGATTTGTTTCAGAGCACACTGTTGTTTGCAACTGTTTAATACCATTTGTTCATTGCAATATATCTACATTTCTGTGGCTTACGTTCTTTATCTTGACTTTCTAGAAAATCTTCAGTAATCTTAGCATGTATATAGGCTGCTGGAGATGTAACATTCTACAGCTACTATGTGTGATTTAATTAAATTAAGTGCAGCAAGCTTATTTGTCTCTATGTTTTTCCATTTATTTATAGCATATTCTTTTTACTATCATAGTATACAATTTGCTTCCTGGGGGGATTCTATACAACCTACATGATCATTTTTGACAATGTGTGCATCATAGTGTGATGACACGTCTGCGAATAGTTTTAGGTTCAGTAAACTCCACGTAGCAGCACACACTCACAAGCAAACACAGAAACTTCTTTGGCATGCACATTACAGCATAAGTAACTGAATTTATGTTAACAGAGCAAATCAACACAGTTAAGTGATTCAACAAGCTGTACAGCAACTTTGTAGACTGTGTGCTCATGTTGCCCTTGTATTTGAAAGTTTTCCTAATATAGCCACAGAAAGGAGTCTACATGAAAACAAGACCAACCAAAAGTCCATAGATTTGTACAGAACTGACCGTAACATGTAACCCCACACACATTATGACATTATCAGACAATGTATGTTAGAAAATTAGATTAACAATAGCAACAATTCCTTTTTAAGTGCCATGACATAAATGTAGCTTTGCTCTCCCACCCCAAAATGAAGGATGTACTTGTAACTAATGTAAACAGCTACAAGTGTAAACTCCATGAAACATACTGTTCATACTGTCATGTAAGCATATGTTGAATGTATCTGACAGAATGCAGTCAAATTGTATCAAAACCTGCATTCCTCTGTGTAGATATATATCAAAGTAATACCCTCAATTGAGTGTGCAACATTGGCCTCCTCTTCAGTTTCCCTGCATACATGGAGATCAGCATTGTAGATTCAGGGCTGTCAGCATGGTGAATATCCAGATTAGGTCAAAACTCATTAGAACTGCTGAATCACAAATATTGTAACCAAGTAGGGATGTTCACTTCATGTAGGCACTTCCACAGTGTTCTTGTTCAATGCATGGCAACAGTGAATGATGACATGGGGGTGTCAGGTTACATTTACAGAGGTGTACATGTAGGTCTTTGAAATGTAAATGTGCATGTAAGGTGTGCACAGTTCTCAAGTTCTGTTTCATCCTCTTCATTGTTTGTTTAAATGTATCATCTCTGTCTGCAATAAGTTAAAGTTTCTTTTTTTAACTTTTTTCCCTTTTTGTGAGATGTGGTGTGTTGCACAACCACCGGAAATGGAGGAATGAATGGCAGGTTTCTCTGTGCTTGTAACATAACTATTCTTGTGGTAGCATGTGTATATGTAGGGCTAGAGTATAGAAGGTCCTGAGTTTTTAAAGGGTTTGCAACATTTCTTTCACTTTTTGAGCTACATGTTTGCACGATGTCACAGGCACTGAGAAAAGTAATAACAAGATAATCTATGTTTACCTTATTTCAGCATCAGTGCATGCAGCAGGGCATAGGTACACATCATACACAAATGAGCACCAGCAGAGGAGATATATTCAGTAAAACAGCAGATGTTTTTGGTAGGTGCTAATTACAGCATAAGCAAGTCATTTTCAGTATGGTGGAGCGATTCAACAAGCTATAAAGCATTCATGTAGCTTCCATTCTGTTTTTTCCTACATACTTCAATACCATGGTAGTAGAGACAAGGAAATTTTAGGCCTGAAATAAAATTGTGTCAGTTGCTGGATTTGCAAGCTAAGTCCTGAACTTAGAATGTATTCCTTAATAATATTATGGTATATCCTTGTATTTCTTAACTTGGTGCAGTAATGAAGTAAATAGTGGTTGATTTGTACACAAAGTACCTTAACATGTGACAGAAGACATTTATTTTACTTATATGTGTCCATTACTAAGTTTTCGTTATTAATCCTTCTCATTTTTTAATTGCACTTTTTGTATGATGCCCTGCATAACGCAAGTAGTGGAAGCAAGGAATAGCTGTGTTTATCTGATTTGAGTGAAGCATGGCAGACCACCTAGGAAGCAGACAGCCAAAAATAGAAACCGGATGCATTCAATTAATGCCCTTGGCCATCACGAATGGTAGTGGGTTCTAGTACAGAGTGTGCAACCTTTCTTTTACTGCTGTGACATTGCAGTTTACATCAATGAAGTGCAACACAGATACCTGTTCGCTCAACATTCTTATGGCAATGGGTGTAAGTTCAAGATTGCCATAGATATGGTCCTGGGTTCAGATACAGCATATTCCATATAGTATTACTTTTACTGATAGAGTAATCCATGTATTACTACATTTATGACCGAATGTATGACTGCAGGTATAATGTGTACTATAGTCCTGTAAATATATGCCTGATATCTTGACTGGCATGGGTTTAACTTTTGCAAAAACTACATATGAAACTGCCTATACATGCAATTGCTTGCTACTGTTGCATTCTGGTTGGCAGGCATTAGCAATACAGCTCACATTTGCACACTGCTTACCTACACACAAATAGGTGTAACTCGAATGTGTGTACACTTTCTTAACTATTGTGCAAATCCACTCCTCACTGTGCTATGGCACTATGTATATCATGCTTTCTTAGTTGTGTTTATTGTCCATTTCCTTTGTATGACATAAAAGTACATGCAGAAACATTGCAAATTGAAGGCACATCCTAAGTATATGTTATATGTTCACAATACATGCATGTGGTGTGTCCCTTCTCCCCCAAGCAGTGCAGCCCTGGTGTCTCAATATTTTTTACACACACATATATATCAACCACATGACCAAGTGTAATATATAGTGTTGTGTGCTGTCTCATGGACAAGTCCAATCAGTGGTGCTGACAACCTTGCTATGCTAAACTCAAGCATCCAACTATGTTCATTAAGGGTACTTGTGTTTTTGCACAGATAGGCTTCTACACACCCTAGTGCCATTATGCTACTGGCCTCATATGAACCTATGAGTCTATGTGCCTATGCAGGCCTTCCAACCTGTTGGCCACTACATGGCCTGGTGATGTTATCTACTATAAGTTCACCTGTAGCCATGTAAAAGACAGACTTGTGCTGTGACACTTGCATAAAATACTGAGTTCTGTAGTCTGTGTACTTAGGTAGGGAGTCTATTCTCCTTAAAGTCAACTCTGTGTGTGTGTGTGTGTGTGTGTGTGTGTGTGTGTGTGTGTGTGTGTGTGTGTGTGTACCCAGAAGAACATAATTGTATACTGCAGTTACCACCTCAATCCCATAAATTAATAGTATGTTGATACTTGTAGCTGCCTACACATCCATTTCAGGCAGGTCTCCCACCTTCTTCTCTCCAACCTGCACTGGTGATGTCATCCACTATAAGTTGACCTGCAGCCATGTAAAAGTCAGACTTGTGCCATGGTACTTGTGCAGAGTATTGTAGTCTGTGCAGTTAGGTAGGAGTTATGTTCTCACTACAGTAAATTGTGTGTGTGTGTGTGTGTGTGTGTGTGTGTGTGTGTGTGTGTGTGTGTGTGTGTGTCTACTCAGCAGAATAGACATGCTATCCTATAGTTACTTCTCCAATAGCATGGATTGCCAGTATTTTGATACTTTTACCTGCCTGCACATCCATTTCAGGCAGGCCTTCCACCTTCTTCTCTCCACCATGCACCATTGATGTCATCCACTGTAAGTTGACCTGCATCAATGTAAATGTCAGACTTTTGCTGTGGTGCATCTATAATGTACTGAGTTCTGTAGTCTGATTACTGAAATAGATAGTTCTGTTCTTATTATGGTGAAATGTGCATGTATGTGTGTGTGTTTGTCTAGTCAGAAGAGAAAGTATGCTTCCTGCAGTTATCACCACAATCTCATACATTGACAGTATTTTGATACTTGCACCTGCCAACACATCCATTTCAGGCAGGCTTCTCAATATCTTCTCTCCAACATGTACTGCTGATGTCATCCACTATAAGTTGACCTGCAGCCATGTAAAGGTCAGACTTGTGCCATGGCACTTGAATAAAGTACTATGTTTTGCAGCCTGTGTACTTAGTAGGTAGGGTTCTATTTTTACTGTAGTAAATTGTGTGCATCTGAGGTGTTACTGGACATCACAGAGAGCATTTTACACCAGCATGTTGGATACTGTTATTACCATATGCTCAGCAGACAATTCTGATGTTATCGGCTATATCAGACTATTCCATATGCAGTCATCCTACCATGGCATGATCAGACACTGGCCTGCAGCCCAGGTTGATGTCACCTTAGGTTCATAAATTCATAGGAAGTTACTGGGCTACTGGCCCTAGGGCCTTTATAAGCCTAGCTATGTTATACCCTTCTTTCCTTACTGACCAAGTTATATGGTCTATATTTGCAGTTCAAGTCTACAATTTGCACCGAATGCCCTTATCCAAGAGGGACTTAGGTGACACCCCAGGTTAAAAATATGGTCCCCCATCAAGTTGTCTAAGTTGTACTTAAATATGCTCATTGAGGAGCTCTGTTTTACATGAATTGCGAGCTTGTTCCAGAGGAGTGGAAATCCCTGGAATACATATCTGTCTCTTGAGCATGTCCTGTTAATTTCACTGGCTGGGTTAAGATCCATAGAGCGAGTGAATCTTGTCCCATGTGGCTGGCAGGTGTGCAACATTTCTATTAAGGCAGAGTCCATGTCTGCTCTATAGACTAGGCACAAGTTGCCTCTCAGCAGTCTATAAGATACAGAGTACAGTGACAGGGCCTTCGATCTGTCCATGGAAGTCACATGTTAAATGCCCTGTATTTTATTGGTGAGAAACCTCTGAGGTTTCTCCAGCTGCTGCAGGTGTCTGGTGATTTATGCAAAGAAGGGTGCGTTGTACTCTATTAGTAGTATGATGAGGGATGAGTACTGGGGAGTTATAACATCCTTAGCGCTGGGTGTGATGCCCTTACTTTTGAAATGTGCAACATAAAAGGCCTTCCTTACTGCTATAGACAAATGGTGTTCAAAGTTAAGGTTGCTGTCAACCTGTGTTTGCAAATCTCTCATGGCATTGTTTGAACTAAGCAGGTACTGTCAATATTGTAATTTTTCAGGGACTTCCTCTTTACTGAAATGGATGATAATGCATTTTATTTTGCATTTGGTTTAAGTCCATGGCTTTTGCACCAATCATGTACCTGTGTAAGCCATTTTTGTAGAACTTCAACATCACTGGGGGACTCAATGATTGCACCCCATTTGCAATCATCAGCAAACTTGGTAAGCCACAGGCCATCTATTTTCACCTGGATGTCTGAGAAATAGGTTCCAAACAACAGGGAGCCCAGCACAAATCCTCATGGAACACTAGTGGTAACTAGTCTACTGGTAGAGATAGAATCCACAACTTTGACTATATATGTTCTGTTGTTGAGCCAGTTGGCTACCCATCTAGTGACATGTGGGTTAATTCCCAGCTGTGTGAGTTTCTTAATGATGCCTGAGTGGGGGATTGTGCAAAAGCCTTGTCTAAGTCAAGATAGGTTGCATGTACTGTTTTGCCTTCATCCAGGGTATCGGTGACATTCTCAGAGAAATCCACCAGGTTTAATATGCATGATCTACCAATAACAAAGGCAAATCGGGTTGGGTCAAGAGTTTGAAGATCATCTGTGTCTTTATTGATAAGGCACATGATGACTCTCTCCATTTCCTTGCAGATAAGGCTGGTTAGGATTATGGAGCTATAGTTCCCAGAGTCAGTTTATGGACCCCCTTTGTGCAAGGGAATTACTGTTGCTGATTCCCACTCTGCTAGGACAAATACAGTACTTAGACTGTGGTTGAAGAGAGTGCCAAGTGGTTCTGCTAGGTCCTGTTTTAGACCATTTAGTAGGCAGCCTGCAATGTTATCTGGCCCTACAGAGTCTGTGCTTTTGGCTATGGAGAGTGCAAGTATGACTTGCTCTTTGGAGATACTAGGTAGAGAACTGCTGCCAGGTATACTTTGGGGTCTGTCTGGTGGGGGCAGAGGGGTGAAGCCATGTGCTGTGATACTTGCCTAGAGTACTGTGTTCTGTAGTCTGGGCAAGTAGCTAGCAGACTGGTGATTCCCTCAGGGTCAGTATGAGTGGTACCAGCCACTATTAGTTCAGCACAAAGCTGGGCCTTCTCTTTTAGATTTCTGACATAGCTAAATAATTCCTTATGATTATCTTTAGTTAGGGATGCTAGTTTAGCTTTGTAATTGGCTTAAGTGGACTGTACAATATATTTAATGTGCTTGTCCAAGCTATGGAGGGTGTGCTTTCTCTGCTGAGATAGTTTGCTCTTGTTCTTAGACATTAGTTTCTTCTACATGTTGTATAACGTATTTATGCTTGATGGCCACCAGGGTGGCTTGTTTTTTTGTGAGGACCTTGTTTTGATCTGCTCAGGTACATCCGACTCTATGCATTTGTATAGGTGTTTATACAGGGCATTTGTGTACAACTCTGTATAGCAGTTATTGTTGGCAGTCATAGTAGGTGGGTTTGCGACTATGTCTGGAATTGTTTTAGGAGGCTATAGTCTGCTCTGGAGAAATCTTTTATCCTTTCTGCTCTTGGGGAAGGGGTCAGGTATAATTGTTTATTCAAACTAGACTGAATTATGATCAGACCTTACCAGAGAGGGCAACACACAGGGTGTAGTGCAGAAGCTCCCTTATGCTGTTGCGTGCTTAGTCTAGGACATTTGTGACCCTTGTGTGGGTGCAGACTATCTGTTTCACAGCATTTGTATTAACAAAGTCCAGGAATTTTAGAGCGAGCATGTTTGCACTCATATATGACTCCCCATTGATGGAAAGATAATTGAAGTTGCCCATGACCAAGGTGTTTGGCTGTATAGCGAGTGACTTAAGTAGGTCCAAGTAGGCAGCGTGGTTCCAATGGTTCATGGGGGACCCATATCTTTCAATGATATGGAAGGGGGCATTTACCTACAGTTAGTTGGATTTGGAGTACATCAAGGGATTCTCATTGTTTGACTAGACTTGAGGTGTATTTGACTTTAATGAAGATATCTACACCTCTGCCTTTATTTATTTTATGCTCATTTTGAGGTCTGAATGTGTGGACGGCATTGTAGTCTTGCATGGTCAGGGTATGCTCTCTGTGGCCTTGAACCATGTCTCTGTGAATGCACATACAATGGCATCTTCCAAGGTAAGGAGTGATTCCAGTGAGTGCAGTTACTGATTTGGACTCCTTGCATTAAGCAGCATAACCTTGAGTTTGTCTCTAGAGGATTTTTTTTTACATCGGGAATTTAGTTGTTATGACATTGCCTTAAAAGGCACTATGGAGAGACAAGTACCTTTGCCAGTAACTGAAAGCCAAAAAGCAACAAATAAAGACCATTTCTGGAAAAGCAGCATGTTTTATCAACCATATCTTCCCAGGCTGACAGATACTGGATCCATCTGGATTGACACCAGAAGCTAAGCCAATTGTTGAAGTCAATCATTTTTGTTTATATTGAGGCATCATCCTGGATGAAGGTAGAATGATGCTTTGGGCCTAGAGACATACCTGACTGGGACACATAATCTGAGAGATCAGACATGTCTCTCTTCATATAGTCCAGTGAGGTACATCTTAAGTCATTCATTGCAACATGGACTATGACAAAGTCATAACAGTTCTTGTTGTTGAGAGACTTGAGTGGGTGCATGATCTGATCGATCTTGGCACCTGACAGGCAGCTGACACTGACCTTCTCCAGCCTTGTGAGGGCAACATCTGTGTGCCTCACTATGGAGATGCATATGACCAAGACATTTAGTTTTGAGGTGTTTTGCCTTAGTGGCTTATTGGCTAAGACAATGTTGTGTGTATTATTATGTGTAGTGGATTCTGTTTGGTCGGCAGTCTGTGCAGTAGCTTTGCACTTGGGAGATCTCTGATCTTTAGGTAAGCTTGTAGTGAGTAACTTCATATATGTAGGTTTATGTTTTATGAGCTTGTTATGTGCAAGAGGTGAAGTGTGTGTGCTGACAACCTGTTTGATATGTAGTTTGTTGTTATGTGAGAAATTTGATTCCAAATGTATAGTATAGATACATTTATCACATGTTACATTTGTTTGTTTTAGAAGAAACTGACTGTCAGTACACTTGAGGTAATTGCTACATTGCCTTAGGATACCCATTCCAATCAGGCTGGCTGGAGAAATGGTGGGAAACTGTCCATCCATTATGGCAGGTATATATTGTAGTAACTATTAGGGATTGGAATAGATGGACCAGGTTTTGTGATAAGACTAACAAAAAAGTGGCTATGCTATGGAAGGCTATGGGTAGAAAACTGCATCAGTGCTTCACAATGCACAACTGAGTTGTTCAAAGGGCAGCAGTGCAATCTCTGAGCAGCTCCAGTAAACTAAGTGCAAACCCATCCAAACATAATGCAAAAATACAAGCAAAGTTAAACAATTTTTAAAAAGTAAACAAAGGAAAAGCCCAGGACTGAGCCTTATTTCAGCAATCTCCAACTCAAATGGGTCCTTGGCTGCACACTTCTGTCACAATGGTGCAGGGGGGGGGGGGCTTCTTAATATAAGATGGTTGGTCTTACTGCTCAAATAATACCAAACAGTTTAGATTCAGCAAGCTTGAATCTGGCCTACGCTATAAAATTCTGAAGTACTAGAAATTCAAAGTGCAGAAAATTCCAGTCACAACAGCACAAAAAATCAGTTTAAATAAAGCAGTAATTCAGTAGAATTCTCTTACATGAGTGTAGACCACAAACCTTCCTACTGTGAAATAATTGGTCTGCAACACAAGTGCTTAAGCCTGAACAAAGACACTTAGAATAACAGGCACAATAAGCCTTCACCAGCAATCCCCAGCTTAGAAGGGTGTAGACAACACTCCCCTGCCACAAGAGTCTATACCTAGACCACAACCCTTCCTAATGTAAAATAACTGTTTTGGAACCCAAGTGCTTAAACCAGAACAAAGACACCTAGAACAACAGGCACAACAAGCCTTTAACCAGCAACTCCAAGCTCAGAAAGGCATAGGCTATCCTCTACTCCCACAAGATTGTAGACTACAAACCTTAGTAATGCATAACAATGGGGTTGAAGCCCAAGTGCTTAAACTAAAACTAAGAGACTTAGGATAACAGTTACAATGTAATCCAATACCAGACAGATTATATCGACATGTCTTTTAATCTATCTATGTACATCATGGCATGGTTAATAGGTCCTGTGTTGTCTTGATGAGAAAGCCTTGTGGTCTGTCCAGCTGCTGCATGTGTCTGGTGAGAAGTTCATGCAAAAGAGATCATTATACTGTATTACTGTTCTGATGAGTTTGAATAGAGTGCTGTCATACAATCTTGAGATCTGAATGTAATGGTGTGTCTTATGATGTGCACCATATGTATATACTGGAAAATCATTAAAAAGAAAAGTAAGAAAGCAATGAGACACATTGCAGTTCCTGACTTCACAACCATTACAAGAGAGTATACTATAAAGTACTGACATGATGATACTATCCACTGTATAACTTGGCAAGGCAAATATAAGTGACAGGTACAATTATCAGTTCAACAACACAAAAGCAGATATACTAGGCACTAATGTAGCTATGCACCCTGTGCATCAGACACAAAGCCTTTATATTCCTGAATCTAAAAGAAATTAAACAGGGATATGCCATAGTTATAATCACTTGCACAAGGTATTGTGTATAGGGGCAGGAGGCCTGGGCTGACACAAAAGGTTGGAGAGTGTGTGAGAGTAATAAAAGGAAGCGTGTAACTGTTGTGTGTGTCTGTAGGGGTCCTCCATTTGACAGTGGTGAGTGAGAGCCTGCATGAACATAGCCGGTACTAGCTCTATGTCTTGGTATGTCAGACAGGTGTGAGCTGTGCATGGTAGAGCTGGCAGATCATCATTGTTGCCAAAAAACAGCATAACTGATGTCTGATGGATGTGCTTCCTTCACAGGAACATCCAGGACCATGACTCCATGGCCTGCCACATCTGGGTGTGGACAGCACACTCACTGATGGACAAGTGGAAGTACTGCCACTGTGGGAGGTGATTGAGCACAGCAACATTGGGTATCAGCAGATGTTGTGACTGGCCTATGCTCACAAGGATGATGTTTCCCCCCCCAGCAGATGTTCTGTCACAGACACTGCTCATTCCATGACAAACACTGCTTGGTCCATCACAGGCACCCAGCATTCCAATATCATTCATCCGATCCTGTGAATCAGCAACACAGTGGTGTCAGCCATCCATGTCAGCCTGTGCCACATCTACAACCCTGAGGATTTATCTGGAGTGCCTTTCTGAACATGCCAGTGTCTCCTTGATGGCCCTAAACATATGTTGAGTGACACGGGAAGAGACACCTCCACCAGGTGGAGGAGGGGCAGCAGGGACCCTCTGAGAACCCCTATTAACCCACCTGCATGGCACCTCACCCATCCTTGGGTTATGGCCAGGCTCAACAGGAACTAAAGCTGCAGTAGCCACACTTCCCTGATCAATGTCCTCACCCTCCACCCGTTCAATATCTGTAGGCTTAGTGGACTGCATAGGCACAGACCTACTGGCTGTGTCTGGGAAAAATGAAGGGGGGGGGTGACTGGATATCAAACTCTGTGTAAGGTTCAACCTCTGCACCCCATCTGCGCCTCAGTTTTGCGACCATCATCATTAGTATCTCATGAGACACTGACATCAGGTGGCTCAGGGCCTACATTCACACTGGTATGATCACCTGTGATAAAAAGGATGAAACATGGGCATACATTAATACCTGCACTACTATGGTGCAATATATGCTAAGCAACTAACAGTGCTGTCACTATTACAGACAGTACACCAATACACACAACAGGCCTAAAATGAAACATTATGATATTTCTTTACATTCGTCTGCAGTATTGACATAAGTTTATTTGGCTTACCATCTGTAGGAGGCATATGTCACTGGATTTCTGACAGTCCTGAAATATGTTATTCAAGAAGTGGGGGCAATGTCATTACATTTAACAGTAAGACTGGGAGTACTACATGCACTTTTCTATAGCTGCATTAACTGTATGTTCAACAGGAGCTTGGCTGACAATTCCAAACTGAGCTTATCACTGTAGCAATCTTCACACCCCCTTAAAAAAAGACATGTGACACAGAAAAAACTTTTATTTCAATTGTTTTACTATACACCAATATTCAACTGTGCATATAACAACACCTACCTGGAAGTTCCTTCTGGGGCTCAGAAAGAGTGGTGGCCACATCAATACACATTGTGGTCCACTCTGCTGTGAGCTATCATGTTGGAGGATATTCAGTGGGAACTCTTCACTGGGTGTGAGAGATGGTTCTGTAGCAGGTCTTACCCTGGTTACCCTTTGTCTTGGGGGGAAAAGCAGCTGCTCACATCCATGCAGAGGTAATCATGTCAGGGGCTTGTTTGTGCCATCCAACATGCCCTTCATTTAATGGCAAGTGCATATCATAATATTCCTAGTTAATATCCTCACACATGTTAAGGTAAATTATATAGACTAGCTTACACACTGCATGTCTCTGAGTACTGGTCAGATAACTGATGAATGACCAAGAAGTACAGAAAGGTAAGACAGAGCTGTATATTTGCAAGGAATAATCATAACAGGTTGTGTGATCATTAAGTGTACTACATCCAAATATATTAAATATAACACATTTACAAATAACATGTTATGCATTGATATCATTGTACATTTAGTTGCACTTGGTTGTGTGATAAATTACTTCATTTATTTGGCACAAAGCTGTTTGTGTGGCATAGATGGATAACATCCTGTTTGCTGAAGATGCATTAAAGTGACAGTTGGGATCCAGACCTATGTAGATAGATCTCATGTGTACTAACATTTTCTACTGTGTATTTCATAGATTAATTTTCCTCATTACAACTCTCTCATTTTTTAAATTTTTAACATTTTTGTTTTGTTTTGTTTTTGGGGCCACTGTTTGTGTGATGCACCACTTAGCACAAATGTGCTTGGCTATTTTCATTGGGTTTGTGTGCAGAGTAGCAGAGTAGCAGTGCACAAACTGCTTGAATGGCCCACAAGGTAGTATAGTGGACACAGGCAGACACAAACATAAACCAGATGCATTCAATTAAGACTGTTGGCCATCACATAAAGACATTGCCCAGCAGTGCACACCCTCGTCTACCATTTTTGTGCAATGGTAAATTATGTGCAACACTTTCAAATATTGTTTGACAGACAAGACAAGAGACAGGGATGGTGAAGGACATAAAAGGTGAAAAGGTGGGTGAACACCATGGCTGTGAAGAAGGTGGAAAATTGAGGACCCATGCACATCAAGCTGGGTGACAGTGAGAATCTAGTCCTCACCCAGTGGACTGTCATCACTGTCACCTCATTGCACCATGGCTGCTGTGTCCAATGTTTGCATCTCCTATGGGTATTCTGAACCACGATGGAGAGCAGGTGCTCCATCTGGGATAGCCATGCACCCACAGTGTGACGCACAATCCTACGCACTATCCTTGGCCGTTCCTCTCATGTGATAATGTCAGCACCTCCACCACTGCTCCAAGAGAGAACCACAGGCCTATCCTCCAGGGTCAAAACTGCCTGAGAGGCCAATTAGTGCAGGCGCAACAGGGGGTGTGCTGTCAGTTCATGCACCAAAGAACATCAGTGACTTCATACGCGACATACAAAATATTGATACAATTACTTGACTCTATTCTGTTATCTTTCCTTCTAACGCACTACAAACTCCTAACAAGTTTCATCATTACTTTTAAGGCTATCCAGTTCATAACACAGGCAGACTACAGTACAGATTGCAGCCATCAATACTTGATGTGTGCATATATTGCACATATGTGTGTCCAATTATACTGATTACAATTTACAGAAGGCCATTTGTGCCACTGGTATAGAGGTCTGAAGGTACATTGCAATAATGATGAAAACCTAACAGTATTGTATATTTGTAAAGTGTGTTTTTTGAGTCTACAACCACTGACTACTCTCCAATAGTGTACTGTTATTTTGTCATAGAGACTACTGCATGCATAATTTCCTTTTACAGTTTACAGATGCATGCTCACTGTTACTTGAGAATATGGAACTGTTGCTTTGAAATGGTACAGACTAAGGCATGCATATTTTCTTTTACAGTTGAAGTATGCATGCTCAATTTGATATAATTATATTAAATACTAACTAAGTCGTTTTTAACTGTTAGTGCTACTAAATTACTATTAAAATTATTATTATTATTATTATTAAGTTACTATTTAGAAGAGTACTGTTCAGATGCATACATACCACATGCTTCTCACATCCTTAACAAACATGCGGCATGGGATCTCACATTTGAGTCTCACTCTGTGGCAGCTGTGGAAAAAACAGAACAGAATACCATTATGAATACCAGTCTTGACTACATTCAGCTTTTAATTCATAATTACTCACTAACATTGATAAGTACACATATGTGGAGCATCCTGTACTAAATTCCCTGATTCAATGGTTGAGGGTATCCCACTTCCTCCTCCAGAGGTCATCAAAGTGATGTCTGCATTGCTAACCAGTGTGGTGGATACCTGTAACACTGATCAAAGCCCTGGCAATACTAATTCAGGCTTTAGGCTTGTATGCTGAGCCTGAATAGTCCCACTGCAACAATTGGGGCTCATGCCCCTTAACTATAAGTCCAATAAGGGCTTTTTATTCCTGAATACCTCAATTCTGCATTCAGAAGTGCACTCCCTCTACTGCAACACCAGGCATGTCTACCATAGTTCAAGCTCAATGTAGAATGAGCATTTCTCACCAATTACATTTTGTATCCTGATGTTTTACCACCAATTGCATATCTCTTGCTTACTGAGAGTGAGCACATTTTGGTTTTGCAACATTTGAAAACATTGTGCATTACTTACCATTATGCTAACATGGTAAGCAAGGGTGCACACTACTGGGCACTGTGTTTGCATGATATTAAGCGATGGCCAACAGTGGCAAGCTCTGCAGTTTCAAGATTATTTGGTATACAGGCACTTGTGCTTAGTCAAATGGACCATGTATATGGTTTTCCTACACTCACAGCTATTGCTACATGAAGGTTGAGAAAACAGTTGTGTATTTTGTACTTCATTGCTATAATCTGCAATGTCACAACAGTAAAACAAAATTTGCACACCCTGTACTACAATCCTAGACCATTAGTACTCCAAACCTACACTTAATACCTTCTACAACAGGATTAGTGACATGATATGCCCTATCTTAGTATTCACTGTAAAGTTCTTGCTGTCAATCGAAGTGCAATGTCACTTACCATGTTTGTGCAATGGTCAATAATATTAATTGACTGCATCCGGTTTATGTTTGTGGCTGTATGGATCTTGTCTGCAACCTGGGTGGTCCATTCCTCTAGTTTATGCACTGCTGCACTTTGTGCAAACCATGTGAGCACAGCCAAACACATTTGTGCTAAGTGGCGCATCACACAAATACTGGCCTCCAAAAAAAAAAACACAATTGGCGCCATTGTTAAAATGAAGAAAATCAATCTATGGCAGTGCCTCAAACAAATTTTAATGAAGAAAACTCAGGTAAGGGAAAAGCAATTGCCATATTCTCCTACAATCCACTTTCATGGTCAGCAACCTTACATGGAAATGGTATCCACATCATACCAGAATTTTGCAGAATGTCCAGATGTTTGCATCATATTTTTGGCTGTTCCTTGTAAAATGTGTTGTTTTCAAGAAAATCACTGAAGATTGAAGTCAATACATAATGATGTACATTTCAATTCATGCTTCAGAAAATGTACACTAACACAAATCCTCTTATTCTGCCTAGTTTCTACAGTTATAAGAACAATATGCTTAATCTACCCCTATTTTTGGCCCTTTGTCTACCCATTGATTTATTTTATTTTATTTTACATTTGTTGACCGGGATAGTCCGACTGGGTATATGTAAATTTTCAGCAGAGGCCCGGGGAGAAAAGCTCCAAATTTATTTTAGTCTTTGTCCTGATTTCTTGCGCTAAAAGGTTGGGAGGTTTGATCCGCATTCATATTATTGGTTTTGTAAACAGCAGCACTGGTGCGAGCCACAAAATGCACACAGCTCATCATTAATATGCATAGCATGATGCCACATGATGAGCAATATCACGTACACGAAAATAGTGCGCACAGGACCTACATGGAGTTTACTGAATCTGGGTCCTATCTTTGCACATATCTCTAATATCCAGTTTTCAATAAAAAATTGATCCTTTGATACTCAAATGGACATATCTTAAAGTATTTCTTAAGTTTTTCCTTTTCTCCTCCATTAAACTTTACCATGCTTCTTTATACTTAAACTTTGACTGACTTTAACATATTGTAATGATCATACATTATTATTCATTAAAAAGGAAATAATTCAAAGGAAGCTTGACAAACAAGTTTCAATAAATGTAAACGTCCATGTTTAACTCATTATAAATAATTCTTTTACTGGATTTAACCTTGAGTCCAGTATACAACAACAACAACAACAACAACAATAATAATAATAATAATAATAATAATAATAACAACGACAGCAACAACAATAATAATAATAATAACAACAACAACAGCAACAATAATAATAATAATAATAATAATAATAATAATAATAATAATAATGAGGAAGAAGACTTGCTATTATTATTATTAATATTATTATTATATGTCTTACCTAGACAGTTAATTTCATTCTTATTAAAATGTGTATACATTTTAGTAGCACACCTATAATCTTTCTTTTTCAGTTCAAACTCTTCCTTTATCAAATTATTAAAGACTAAACCCACTCTTTTTGATTCTGAGTATAGTTAAATAACTAACTCCATCTTCCCAATATTATTTTTTTTGCTAATGACATCACATCATCAGCACAAATTAATAAAGGGGGACTCTTATTTCCACACACAAATCCCACCTGCTGTTTCTTATTTTCACCTTTTAGGAAGAAATCACTACATTCATTATCAGTGTGAATAAACCACTGTTTAATGGACATCCCTACTTTATACTATGATACATCCAAATCTGTTTACCTACTCATCCATTAACCATTTTGTCAGGGCATAACTATATCTACAACTGTTTATGAAACTTTCTCTAAAACTGTATTCCCATAAATGGTCTTGCATTATTTGATGTTGCATTGAATCAAAGGCCTTTGAAATATTACAAGATAATAAATACATGATATTAATAATTCCTCAAACACTGTGTTGTTAATTGCATAAACCTCTTAATAAGTTATCCTAGTTAATATTCTAGTCAACTAAAATTGCAACATTTTCATTAAAAGCTTATAATCTGTGACACAAGTGAAATACATCTCCAGTTTATAATACTTTCCTTATTTTCTCCCCTCAAAGGAACTTTAAACATTTAATGAATATATTTCAATTTTTAGCATCTTCTGAATGTTCTCTTTAAGAATATATACTAATATATCTGTTTGTTGTTCTGCTTTTCCCTGTATAAAATACAGTTTATCAATTGCTGGGGCTGTTAAAGCTAAATCAAGTTCATTTCATGTGACAGGCTTCCCAAGCTTTGCTATTTCCTTTTTAAACAAAGATGTAACATCATATAAAGAAACTGCCGAACATAACATTTTACAATTGAAGTACACATTGCTCCACCATACTCATAACTGCTTGCTGAGAGTAGCATTTATTTTAGTGTTAATCTATGATATAAACTATAATCCCTTCATTTGTATCAGTTAACTGTTAATAATGGATTAATCTCTTCATTTCTATACTTTATCGGTTTCTAATTTGCATAAAATATCAGTCTTCTTTCTTTTTAGATTACTTTTCCAAATTTTCTTTGCCTTTATAAAATAAATTTCAGCCTTATTTTTTGCATGCCATGTAACTATTGGACAATATATTTACTGCACATAAAATGATCATGTAAATAAACACTTTTCCTAGACAGTATGCTCAGTCTAGTATTTCTTTTCAAATGTTAAAAACATATGGTCCAGTTCAGATAACATATGTATGTGACAGCTCCGTAAATTTGTGACCTTATAGACAAATTAATCTTCTTTTTAGATGTTTTAATGTCATTTTATTACTCTATAACTATCATATTGCACTCTGAATTATTCACAAATTGTTAGATAATTTGAAAAAAAAAAAAACACCTGTTAATAACTTACCTCTGTTAATGACTTTGAATTTAACACATTCTAATTATGTGTAGGAGTCCTATTTTTCTTGTAAGAAAAGATTGTTGTTTACAATCATGTAGGCATCTGTTAGAATAAATATCCAATAAATACTTTATACCTTAATTTCTCCTGTCCTGTATGGTCTTTAAACTATTTTAAATTTCCATATCCACATTTGAGCAATGTTAACTACTGAATGACTTTTTATTTTTGAAAGATTTTTTTTTTCTTTTATTAAACTATACAGGCATACATAGGGGTGATCTTAACAATTATTCCCCTTTCATAATACCCACTATTCATGCCTTACAAGCAGAAATCACTTCCATATCTAAAATGGGTTCCAGCATTTGAAAACTGCAGAAAAATACTGGAGCATTCCTCAGACTCAAATAACCATTATGCTTTTATTCCCCAGACAGCCTCAAAGATTTGACACTGTCGTCATTTTGCAAATGTTAAAGTCTATCAAACATATAATATGCAATAATAATAATAATAATAATAATAATAATAATAATAATTATGTAAATCACCATCTTAACTAATCTATATAAATGTAGATTGCCATGCAGACTGGTTTCTTTGGAAACTCCTGGCAGGGATAAAGCTAAGGTTTTACACATACTAACTGTGGTTTTAGGTCAACATGATGCAAAGAGGGTGGTGGGGAGATGCACAAGGAATAAAACAATAATGTGGTTGATAGGGTAGTAGACAGGAAGTGAGATCTGAAGTTAGAAGTGGGATTAGAGATATTTAATAGTTAGGCTTAAGTGTATTGAGTTTGTTTTGATACTGGGGTTAGGAGTTCCTACTTGCAGCTATTCTCTGCAGCCATTGCTACCCAGAACAGGGTTGGTATCAGGTACCAAAACTGGTAGTCACTG
>NC_056733.1:1716893393-1716930893 GCF_019279795.1 Protopterus annectens | reverse complement strand
CCGTATTTGCGTGGGTTTGCGTGGGTTTGCCCATTGCTTAGCTACAGTTAGCAGTTTAGAGATCGAAGAGGATAATAAGAAACTTATATGCAAATTAAGCCAAATAGCAATAGCATAGTGGTAGAGCCTTCGCACAAAGAGGATGCATTCCCAGTTCGAGTCCCACCACTTCCCTTTCTATTTTCTGTAGGAAATCTGTATAGAAAAACAATTCCTAACATTTATCTTTTAAATATTAGTAGAAAGCATTGAAATGGCCTATGTAGTAGTGAACGATATTTTATATAGACATAAGAAGGCGAAATGGTTATGCATACTGATGAATGCATAAGTAAAGTATCTTAAGCAATGTGAAGCACTGCTAAGCAAAGTTTACCAGTATTAAGCACATTTAAGTATAATTGCTCATAGCTTAGCACTGCTTTAACTAGCGCAATGGTTTTGCGTGGAGCTGTACATAGCTCCAACTAGCGCAAACAAAACATGTTTGTGTGTAGCTGCGCACCGCGCTAACTAGCACAATGTTGGGCAATCTCAGGCAACATAGAGCACCGTAGAGCAACGTAGAGCAACGTTGGGCAAAGTTGAGCAAGTCGGCTAAACACAGCCACACCTCCTAGCCAGTCTGGCCAGTAGTAAAATAAAAAGCAATGACAGGCCTCGAATCCGGGATACTGTGCTCCAGAATCACAGTACTAAACCACTAAGCCATGACAGCTTTTGATATGCATGCACTTTCAACACGCACATACATATCAATGGAAGTTTACCCATTGCTAAGCAGGTGTGCTTTCAGTTGAGATTTTTCAAAACCGGCCAATCACAAATAAGTGCGGGAAATGAGGCATATTTAATCCCCATAGGTGGGAATACTTGCCATAACTAGTTATAGCTCCCATCTGCAGACAGCATGACTGGTGTTGGAGAGGGTTCTCGCTTCCGAGCGCAACGGTGGGGCATTGAGGAGTCAAAAGTGATGGTTTGGCTCCTTGTCCATAATCATGATGACAAACTCCTGCAGGGCCAGTTCCAGGGCACTGAATACAAAGCGGAAGCCTGGAACCATCTAGCACATGATCTCACCAGTGCCACAGGCGTCCCTTGGACTGGTGGGCAGGTCAGACACCACTACACAGACCTGAAGAGATGGAAGCAGGACCAACTGAACCAGTGGATACAGGAGGCCTGTGGGATGCAAAATGCCCCACTACTGAGTAGGTAGCCATGGAATGAAGTATGTAAGAATTGCTATTGTAGTCTATATTATGGATAGGTATATGTCTCAATATCACTTCATTTAACTCACAGCTGCAGGTGTCCATGCTGCGAATCAGCAAGCCTATGCAGATAGGCTGCTAAGGCTGCGCCACCAGGCAGGTTAGTAATTATTCTGCATGTATTGTTATATAAAATAAGTGAGAGAGCATGAAAAAGAGAGTTGTAACCCATTAATAAAGGTATAATACATCTTGAATAAGTCTTCTGCATGCACTGTAATATCAAATAAATGAGAGTGCCTCTATAAAAGTGTGTAATGTAATTAATAAAGGTATAATTCCTGGAGTGTGTCTGTGTCACTTTCTTCGATATGTTGTAGTACTCTTGCATTATAGAAATATTACTGTTGTATCAAGCGCTGTCGACCCACACTTGGGTAGGCCCATATAAAGTAGAAGAAGGGAGTGCCAGTAGCTGTTAAGCATATATACAGTGCTCAACAGTTGGTTAATGTCTGGCATGTATAGATTAATCTGGCACATGAGTAGCATGCTATTGTGTTTCCCAGAAATGTCAGTGTGCTGCTAGAAATGTAGGGGGCTGTTAAAATATAATTGATAATGTCACCTGAACACATCCAGATATGTAGATATATAAATATAAATAAAATATATAAATATGTAGCAGTAACATCTGCATCCTGGACAGTCTGTATGTCAGATACAGGTCAGATATATAAAGAACTAGCAAAACCCATTTCACAATTTAACGGACATTGCCAAGTGTAATAATACATGTAGGGGATATATACCTGCAGTCAATAGGAATGTAGTGTAAACTATAAGTACATATAAGTTATTAATGGCGGTATCTTTTTACACCCTACTGTATGTGCATAAACAATTCAATTCCACACGTCAATGGGTATGTCTAATCTCAAAACATTTGTTGGGACATATGTCTTATTGGTTCAAAAATATCTGCATTTACTTTGATGCATGTGTCCTGCTCAAATACCACAATCTTGGTGGCCTGTTGCCACCAATCAATCCTACATGCTTTTGGAATGTCCACTGTTGTTCTATATATGCATGTGTTATACTTGCTGTTCAACTGTTGGAACTCTGGTGTGTTGGGTTAATGGGAATACTACTGCATGCTGTTACAACTAATTTGGAATGCTGTTGGCTAACAACCCATATTGTCGTTAATTCCTCCTAAAGGCAGAATGTATGGAAGGCCGGTGCCAGTGGACCCACCTGTCCCACCTCAGCTGGCGATGGCACCTGGCACTAGCAGGTCCAGTGCCCAGCCCGGGACCTCCTCCTCCATTGGTCCTGTGCCACCTTTGGGTGGAAGCGCTGCAGGGGATGGGGCTCGTCCCCCCCGTGCAAGCATGGCCGAAGGAGGACCACCTATCACCCTCCGAATGGTCTGGGCTGTGGTGCGTAGGGAGATCAAGTGTTCAGTCGCTGATCCTTTATGCCAGCTTGAGGCACATGTGATGTGACTCACAGGTGATCCTGCCCCTCCTATGCAGCCCCCAGCACAGCCACCCTCTGGGCTGTGAAGGTGCAGTGGTGACTGCCCATGGGTGGGGATCTCAGTTCCACTGTTGCCATCTGTGGGCTCATGGGCTTGCAATTTCAAAACATCCTTCACTGTCGATGGTGCTCACCCACCGCATGTGTCATATTCCACCCCTATATGCATCTTGTTTGTCTTGTCTGTTTACCTCCCCAACTTACCTCCCCATACATACCCACTTCCCCTACCACACATTCCACTCTCACCTGAAAAAAAAAAGGGCAATCTGATCCCAAAAAAAAAAAATACGCCCCATACATAGCTGCCCATTTTGCACACATGTCTGCTGGACACATAAACTGATATTTAATTGGCAGTACAACATACTTTGTTGTCCTCATCCCTCTCTCAGGGGTGGAAGGTTTCATATTTCCCTCCAAATTTTTAGCATATGCACAGCTGTTGCTGTTAAAGAAATGGGCAGCTATAGACCTTCCCTACACACGTGCTGCACATCCCAAGCTGTTTTCCCTACTGTCTTTCACTCTTTGTGCCCTTTTTCACCACTTTCTTATCTCCCCATTTTCTTTTTTTTCAAAGAAATGAGCGCGGGGGTTAGCGGGAGTAAGCACTTTTAAGCAGTAGTTAGCAGATTTGCGTGAGTGTGCGCTTGTGTGCGCTTAGCTAAGTATTGCTAAGCTGCACACAAACCAACGCAAACCCGCTTACAACTGCTTAAAAGTGCCTTAGTCATCCTGTATGTGAGGGCCCTTGTTCTGCTCAGCAGCAAAATAAAACACCTCTGTCAGTCTCAAACCCCAGACCTTGGACACACTAGACTGCATGAAGTACCACTATGCCACAAAAGATATACAGCAGGCTGTTCCTGAAATAGATATATCATGCATCAGAATGACTGAATGTAAAGGAAAGATAGGAATGCCATAACATAAAACCTGTTCTGTGGAACTTTACCAGCAGTTGTTGTGGAATTGCATTACATGACTGTGATAACAGAACCAGCCATTCTAGCAGTAAATAATGTTACAGCAGCACTTTACAACCCTCACACAGTATCATAGCAGGACAATCCCCACCCAAATGTACAAAATACCTGTGTGTTCAGGGTCCACCAAGGATGTAGGTAGGCATACTCAGTACTGGAATTGTCTAGTTTTCTTGAGCATCCTGTGCTAATGTCAACAATAAAAAAAGCACAAACTGTGCAGAAGTGAGTACATTAATATTTACAGTATAGCAGTTCACAAACAGTACATGTGTAAAATGAATAAATCTCAATAACTACTTGTGTATGGCAGCTAATTGTATAAGTAGAAAAGAAACTGCATACTCCCATGTGTCTTGTGTTAGCATTTGTAGGGGTGAGTACAATTCTACACTGACAACTGTGTACTGGAAGTGGCAACATTCAGGTCTGAGTACAACATTCATATCACTGACTACACCCCTAGTTTCAGATATAAGAAATATACCAACCTTCTGACTTACACAACGGTGTCCACAGCAGCCAAGCATGGGCCCCACTTTGGAAATCTGAAAGGGCTACGTCTACCTGACCTAGCAATTTATAGCATTGGGTTGCTATGACAGTGAGTACTGCAATCACCACACAGCAGGCTGCATGCAATTACAAAATGGTGGCCACCAATTTGTGTAGAGGCCATCACATGCACATGTGCAGATACTTATAAAAGCAGGCTGTACCTGCTGTCCACACATGCAATCATTCCATTGCTCGTATGGAGAGAGAGAGAGAGGCAGAGACAGAGACAGACAGACATCCACATCAACAGCAACAGCAACAGAAAAAAATTTATAATTAAACCAAAAAAAAAATATGTATATATATAATTAAACCAAAACCAAAAAAGACACACGGAACTGAAATTTCCAAACACATACAAAGGAAAGGTATGTAACAGATATGTATTTACTGGCATATTGTAGATGTTTTTGAAGAGTACTCTACAGACTTTGAATCATCCATATGTGGCAGCAGTACGTATCTATGCACAGATGCGCTGCATAACTACTGCCATGGACAAATCTGTGTGTAGCTCTGTGCAGTGGGATATAACTGTGACATATGTAGCTCAGCATTAAATGTCAAACATCTGATCCATGTTATCTGTGTTCTGTACAGTAGTGTGTACAATGGCTGTTTGGGGGAGTAGCACATACAGCTTTATAAACATGGATGTGACAGAGTAACGAATGATAGTCATATTAGTGTGTAGCTTAGCATTGGCACCTGCTGTACCAGACTAGTATGCTAGTCTAGCATTTGCAGCTATATATACACCCTCTAGTATTACTGTATGCTCACATGTGACACCTGTTCATGTTGCAGTAAGGCCATACAGGTCAACCGTGAGGTCCACGGACTTACAACAGTGTGGACCTTGTGTGTGTGTATGGCACACACATATGGAGAGATCTTTGTGTGTCAGATATATTAGCATCTGTACATGTGCATAGAGCAAGGGACATACTGCAACTGTTTGTGAAGGGTGGACATATATATGTTGGTGAAGGTTGTTATGTGCATATTTCTATGCAGGTTGTAGTGTGTGGCAAACAAGACAGCATACAGTGCTGGTATATGACATGTGGTGGTTAAACGCTGTGGGTATGATTTGTCAGGTTTGCAGTGTTGCAGCCAGTGAGGCCTGCTAAAGCTGCATGGGCTGAGAACACCTTCAATGCAATGCAAACCAAGACCCATTCCCCAAAAAGGCAGGCGACTGGTCTGGTGGACCCCAGCCATAAACAAACTTTACAACAGGAGGAGGAAGCTTCTACATGACAGAGCAAAATCCCTAAAAGGGAAGGCATCTCTAATCGGTACTAGCAAAAAACTACGATCACTCATAAAATCATCCAAGGCCAACTTTGAGAGAAAAATCGCAAAAGACAAAAAAGACAATCACAAGGCCTTCTTTAGCTATGTTAGAAACCTGGGTGGAAACTCCCAGATATGCTCAGAGTTAGTCCAAAATGACACAAAATACACTGAACCCACAGACATTGCCAACATTCTGGCAGACAGGTTCAGTGCAAATTTCTCCCCCCCCCCCCAAAAGGAGAAATATCTATCCCAGCAGAGTGTAGCCTCCCTAACATCTCAGATGCCCAGGTGAGAGCCGCCCTCTCTAAAGCTAAAAACACAGCATCAATGGGACTGGACGGTGTCCTGGGCTGTGTGCTACATGAACTCCAAGAGGAACTAAACCCACACTTAAGGCTGCTGTTTAATCTTAGCCTTACTACAGGATACGTACCCAAAGAGTGGCATACGGCAACAGTGGTCGCACTCCACAAAGGCAGTGCTTCTACGGACCCTGGAAATTACTGCCCCATAAGCTTGATGAGCCTGGTCTGCAAAGCTATGGAGAGGATCATTATGGAACTCATAAACAAAGACATTGGGGACCTACAGACATTGGATCCTACCCAATTTGGTTTTGTCAAGGGCAGATCCTGCCTTTTGAACTTGGTCAACTTTTTTGAAACAGTCACTAAGGCCATTGATGAGGGTAAGGCAGTTCACACAGCCTACCTTGACCTTGCAAAAGCCTTCGACACAATACCCCACTCGGGCATCATAGACAAACTCACCAGCTTAAATGTAAACCCATATGTCACAAGATGGGTTGCAAACTGGCTCAAGGACAGAACCCACAAGGTCAGAGTTGCTGGAGCCATGTCAGACTCTAAGCTGGTCACAAGTGGTGTCCCACAGGGCTCAGTCCTGGGCCCCCTCTTGTTCGGCATTTATTTTTCCGAGGTGCAGGCAAACATAGGAGGATTGTGGCTGACAAAGTTCGCAGATGACTGCAAACTGGGCGCCATGATTGATACTCCAGCGGACACAAGCATCCTTCAGAGAGGCCTCATAGAAATGGACAATTGGTGCCAGAGCCACGGCCTTAAGCTGAATGCCAAAAACTGTATAGTCATACCCTTTGAGAAAAACAAGGTACCCACAAATTACCACATAGGTGGTAATCCATTAAGTACGGAAGAGGTAATCAGGGACCTAGGGACCCAAGTTGACAGTAACCTCTCATTTGACACTCACATTGCCAAAGTGGTTAGGAAGACCTTCTATATTGCCCACCTTATCATGAAGGGATTCACATCTAGATCAAGAGAGGTCATTGTGCCCCTGTACTCTTCTCTTATCAGGCCAATGGTACAATGCCCCATTTGGGATGTATCTTACCCGACACCTGCAGCAGTTGGAAAGACCCCAAAAGTTCCTTACCAAGAGGATAAAGGGTCTCAAACATATGTCATATGCTGCCCGGCTGAAGAAACTCCAGCTCTATTCAGTCGCATACCGCCTACTCAGAGGTGATCTGTGCCTGACGTACAAGGCCATGTCCAATCCGGAAGTAATGGACATGCTCCACCTCAGAAAATCCTAATCCATCAGAGCCACGAGAGCAAGAGACTTGAACCTCAACACAGAAATAAATAGGATGTGATGGAGGGACAGATTCATAACCCAGAGGCTCCCTACACTCTGGAACAGAATCCCAGTCCATGTTAGGCAGAGCCCCTCACTAACTCTATTCAAGAGAAATCTTGACGAGTGGATGGGAGATCGTAGGTTTACCCCGGGGGTCATCTCTGTGTCACTACTAGACAGAGGCACAGTAAACTAAACAATAAATGGGAGTAGTATTCTCATCCTAAGGGGTGGTGTAAGCCACACACACTCTGGCTAGGCTTATAAATGCCCTAGGGCAGATAGCCTAGTACGATCCTATGAACCTATGAACCACACAAAGAGTAATACCAGCCTCAAACAGATGCCCTATGCAGACCGTCCCACAAAACCACAGCTAGACTGTGTCACACACTGCCTACCCAGAGGTGACATCTGCCTAACATACAAAGCTATGTCAAACCCAGAGCTGTTGGACATGCTCCACGTAAACAGATCACAATCCCTATGAGCTACACGCTCTAGGGACCTAACCTTGTCACCTCAATAAACAGAACATGCTGGAGGGTTAGATTCCTATCTCAGAGACATCCCATACTCTGGAACAAACCACCTATCAATAGCAAACCAAGCTCCTCATTAGAAGACATCATGAATAATCCTGATGATTGGATGGGAGATAGGAAATACACCCCGGAAATCACCTCTGTGGCTCTTCCTGACAGGGGCACGTGCAATTAAATTACATGTGTGTCAAAGGCCAGGGTAGTGTATGGCTAGGCTTCTATAGGCCCTAGGGCCAATAGCCTATTACCTACCTATGAACCAATACACACCCATATGTACTTGTTGCAATAATTGCTATGTGAGGTTGACTGAGTGTGATGGTGAAGTTGTTGGTGAATGTGTCAAAGTTCTGTATATGTGTGATAGCTTAGTGGGAAACTGTTTCTGTCATGGTATTTTGTGTCCTAGCTCTGATCCCAGCAAAAGATGTGCATGCTATTGCTAGGCAGAAAAAGCTTTATGGCATATGGTCTGACGTAGTCCCTTTGTGTTGACTGGGGTGTGCCATTGTAGGCTAAAGCAGTACATGTATGCTTATTGATTGGTACTGCTGGTGAATCCAAATCCTGTATGAACTGTAGTACTACCTGAAGCTGTAGGCCTAAACAGCACAGTATGGTGTATGTCCACATTGCTTGTAACCACTGTTTTGTGTGTTCCCTGTAGTCCTCACAGATTACATACCTCAGGCATAAGGTAAAGCTCATCTGGGTTGCCATACCTTTGTGTCTTCTATGTATGTCTTATGTATGTGTGGGTATGCCTGTAACATGCCCTCGGTCATATGTGTGTCACAGGATATAAGTGCGTATCTAGCAACATGTATAGTCTAGTACAGCAGTATGCCACCTATATTAATGAATGTGCACATATGTTAGGCAGGGGTTTGCCATCAACAACTAGTGTGGTATACTGGTAATACTGTAACTGGACTTTGCAATCATTGCAATGGATGACATATTTCTTTATGTATTAGCTTGATATAAATCTCCTGTGTCTAGGTGGTGCATTGTATCGCATACAGTGTGCCATGTACTGTTATATAGTCTTACATACTGGTTTCTCCTTGTTGCTGTGCAGAACATGGTTTGATATATAGAGCATGCCAGGAACTGTCAGGCAGTTGTGGGTTGAGCACTGATATGTGGTATTGAAAGTGTGTATCCTCTGACAGCCAATAGGTTGCTATATATGTCAGTTCAGTGATATCTGTACTTTAGAATGTTAAGTGTGCCACATGACTTGCTCACAGATATTGTTTCATTGTCTTCCAGGGTCATGGCTTTCCATCACAACCCTACCTACAGCCAGGCAGATGATGAAGTGATAACAACCAGCCTGGTTCAGCACTACACCCTGCTGTTCTCAAGAACCAGCCAGGACCAGCATGAGTAGACTGCACTGTGGTAAGATGTTGTCCATAGGGTAAATAACATAGGCATGCATAACTGGACCTAACAGCAGGTATGCCATCACTGCAGTAATTTACTTAGACATGTCCGGCAGTGCGTGTCTGATGTCCGTAGACAACAGCTTGCCACAGGTGGTAGGGTAGCCATCCATCCCCCCCCCTCACCAGATTGGAGGAGCTGCTCCTGAGCCTGATGGCTCCTGGCCAACAACAACAGCAAACATGTATCATCATGGAGGCCGGAGCCACCCAGCGAGTTGACACGGAGCGTGCAGGTAACATGGCATATCTGTAGACTACTGTTACCTCTATTGGTAGATCATGCATATGTGAGATGTGTACTGTGTAGTTAGAAGATGTGGCACCTGGAGTTGTGCAATACTGATAATTTGTAACATAATCTGTAGGCCTGTGACTGTCAACCGTTGTACTACTGTAAGATTGCAAACCCACAGTATCAGTTGTTGCCACGTTTCATATCCTTGTAGGTCCCTCTGGTGTGACAGCAAAGCAGCAGACCCATGCTGGTGAGTGTGTTCGACATTTAATATTGCAAATTAAATGTGCATGTCATAGGTGAGGTGTAGGCCATGTACACGTAAAACACCTACGCATAATGCATGCTGTGCATGTTTGCTGTGAGACTATGCACATCTCAGTAACTTGAGTAGCTGCCTGAAACACATGCAATACACAGGGCATTCCACACAATTGTGGCAACACCGTAGTGGACATTGGATAGGCAGAGTCGATACACATGCACACAAAATACACAACTTTGTCATATGCAGTACACGTTAATGTGCTAGACATGGCGTATTCAGACACCCGCTGTAAGGTCACACTCCAGTATCCCAAATGTCATCCACACAGCACACATAATATACCTGAGGGGTAGAGGCCTATCATGGGGCTGTGTGACACTCTTCAACACATAAAACATTCATGTTAGGCAATGCTCCCTACTGGGCACCCTACACACCCATGTAACAACTGGCTATGAAATGGTGAATGTAGCCATGGTACTGCAGTTCAGGTACAGCATGCTAGGTGCCGGTCTGGCACACATTAGTAGCCTTGAGTGACCACATGATGCTGTATGATGATGGCTCATGGTACTACACCCCACCCAGTTACAGTAATCACAGTACTACACATAGCATTCATTGCTATGCACCTTAATGTTGTGTGTGTGCAAACATATGCACCTATACACAATATGCATAGCAATCACCATTTGTACAAAGTGACACATATATGTCTTGTAATGCTATTGAGTGTATAGGTCACATGACACACATTGGGTATTTGTGATGTTTAATGTTGCAGTTGTGTTGTAGCATGCCATATCATAACTGGCACTGACATGTCCACAATATGTCCTACACTCACAATAACCACTGTACAATGACTATGTTAAGCAATGGTATTCCATCAGGTATACATGCACCACTCATCCTGTGTGTATACATAGCATGCATGTGCTAAACCTGTGTCCACAATTATCTGCTAAAGACACAGACACTCTAATCAGAAATGGATATCTATGTGACACACAGATACACATCCAGCCATGGTATGTATAACTGTGAGTGATGGTGCACAGGACATGGCAGAGCTTTTAATACTTGCACAGCAATGTTGTGTCCATGTACACATTGTGTTCCAGGGTGAGGCCAATCACTGAACAACAACACACATGCATCAAAGCCATGTATACTGTTATTAGCAAGGGCTGTCTAAACTCGCACTGCATGCTGTTGAGCAACACACGTCCTGCATGCTGACACATGTGATATGACTGTTTGGCTTGTAATACTGTACCTCACCATCAACCACTATTGAGTATGTTCTGGATTGCTGGTGGTGTGTGTGTGTGTGTGTGTGTGTGTGTGTGTGTGTGTGTGTGTGTGTGTGTGTGTGTGTGTGTCTGCTTTACTGAGGAGCGTATTTGTGTGCATGTGTGAATGTGTTCATGTGTTCATGTGTGCATGTGTTCATGTGTGCATGTGTTCATGTGTGCGTGTTCATATTGTGTGTTCATGTGTGCATGTGTGCATGTGTTCATGTGGGCATGTGTGCATGTGTGCATGTGTGCATGTGTTCATGTGTGCATGTGTGCATGTGTTCCGACATTATGTACAGGTTGTAAAGTGTGTTTCCTGTCTTTCTCTCACAGGTGCTGAGGTTGGGCTGGTTCATTGCAGCAGGGAACCCGATGTCACTGAGCCAAATAGTGATAATGAGGATAGGTGTGCTGAGGCACAGGCATGTTTGCCAGGGTCTGTTGTTGGGCTACCAATTGACAGTACACAAGTGTCCACCCCATCTATGCACACAGTCATACTGCCAATACATCCATCACCAATGCCCTTAGCTGAGGGACAGTGTACAGTCGGCATTGGCCAGGACAGTGTGGTATCTATGGCACATGCATCTTGACACAGCAGCCATGCCCAGATGTCTGGAAGGGTACCACATAGGCAGATGTCCAGGGGTTCTCGTCGGAGCTCTGCTGCTCATCATGCCCCTGGCGCACGTGCCACAGGTCTTACAACCTCACACATGTTCCAGGCTGTCATGGAGGCACAGGCATGTATGGAACGGTACACCAGACAGGGACTAAGGGCACAGAGGGCACATAACACTGCTGTAATTGACAGTATCCATGAACTAGTGGGTGCCATCTATAATTACACTGAGGTCACTGATAGATGTTGGGGTGAGACGGATGCCGGCAACATCAGCAGCTGGCAGTCACAGTGGACATCCCTCAAGTCACATCCACTCCCATATTGCCAGTACCAGCCCCAGCAATGTTGGGGGTGGGCTGTCCATAGACCGTCCTAGAAGACCGCATGCACGTGGCTTTGGACAGTCCTGGCAGGGACCTGGGTCCAGTGTACATCTGTCCACCTCTGAGGATAGTACCCAGTCTGACTTAGTACCTGATACTGTCAGTAGCACACCTGCCAAGCACAGATACCATATCCGTGGCCAGAGATGGCGATCTGTAAAGCCTGGCAGGTACAGTCTGTGGCTGTCCCACAAATCCATGTATATGGCAGCCACATGGTGGAACTGTGTGCATGCAGACACACACACACATAAACCAGACACCTAGGGCTAAGACATACCCACACACATTACTTCAACATTGGCCCATAGCAGTACTCTTGGCCCTCACACACACACACACACACACACACACACACACACACACACACACACACACACACACACACACATACATGTCGATTGTATGGCTCAATGTAGGGCTCTGGCAAACCAACAACACACCCTGTGCATATGATGAAACCTGTGCCACCTCCTGTCATCTGTAACATTGATACAGGAACAGGCTACCATGGTGCTAATGCACAGGATGACTTTATAGCAGTATAGCAATGTTAGCATGTTGTCAGCAGTAAGTGTAATGTGTAGCTGAGCATGCATGATGCATTAAAGCTATGATTGTCAATGTAGTATTGTTTACACCTGTGTTAGTTCCAATAGTTTATTGTCTGTCCACGTGCCACTTGGCCGATGTGTGTAGTATTGGCAGCATGTGTTAGAGAGTGGACAGTATGTGTGGGATGTGCATAGCACAGATTTGCAGGTGTACATTTGTGAACATGGTGGAGGTGCACTGTCTACATGTACGTGCATAGCAGACACGTGGGCAAGGTGACATGCCCCGTATTACACAGTAACACTCCATAGTTCCTATTGGTGGCCAGTATGCATTGTACTACACACATTGTGGAATTTGAGTACACATGTGTGTATGACATGGTTTGACACTGTGCTGTGGGTGATACTGTTACTATCTGTCAATGTTTTGCATTCTGGTAGTATACATAACCTCAACAGCCTGACCATGCACAGTTGTTAGATGATGTCTTGACAACTGACACACAGATGTAGGACACACAGTAACATTTGGATCCTTCGGGTACTATACTATGCCAGTAACCAGTGGTATTCACCTGCACCCATTCCTGAGACCACTCCTGTTTTGCATATAGCTCTCTTAGGTACAAGCAATCACAGTAGGGATATGTCCATCCATGTCTGGAAATGCATACTGTGGCCTATAATGCATTCTCCAGATGACACACACATCCTCCACAAGGGTATCATACAGACAGATACCGGTTGTCAAACCCATGCTGTAAAGCTATAAGCCAACTAAAGCATAGTCATCCACCTTTACAAAACATAGTATCCCCACAGTACCACATAGGTAGTTGCCACCAACATGTTGAACACTTACCAATGTGTACATGCAGCCAAGCGTTACATCATCTCTCCTTTGGTAATCACACTTCCAAAGGTATTTTGAAATCCATCAGTGGATCACATAAGCAATAAGGGGTCTGCATGCATATCCACAAAGGTTGTTCTACACCTATAATGAATAGCCATCATTGACAGACTTTGCTGCATTTGAACAGGTCTGAAATATACCTCAGCCATAAACCCTCACTCACACTATGCAATGGAAACCGTAATGAGTGTGTGTGACATGGATGACCTAGGCCAGGGATCACTGCAGTGGCTGGGCTTGTCACAAGCATACAAATGTGACCTATGGTCTGGAAAGTGGCAGCACACTCTGGCAAAGATGACAGATGTGTTCATGGAGAAATCAGGGTTCCCACCTATGAAATAATTGAGGTCACATGTACGTATATGTATTTGCCACACAGCTACCTGACATGTGCAGTGCACATACTGTTGGCATACTGATATGTCATACAGTAGTAAAAGCAAAACCCACAACACATTAACCAACAGTGTCACACAGATAGAGCACACACACACTCACCAAGTGCAGGATTCAAACCCCTACCTAACTACTGTATGATATTACAGCAGTACACATTACCACGACATGCTATACACATTACTGGAAGTTTTCCTTTCCACAGGTATATTTGTAGGATGGTGACATCATCAGACTTGACAAAGATAAGTATACCACTTTTAAGGTGTTTTACTACTCTCCAAAAAGGTTGCTCCTCTCCCAGGAGTTCACACACAAACAGTTGTCAAGTATATGATTCAAACCCTTACCTAACCACTTTATGATACAAGAGGAGTATGCATTAACATGATGTGCTATACAGATTACTGAGAATACTTTTTTCCACAGGTATATTTGTAGGATGGTGACATCATCATACTTGACAAAGATAAGTATCCCACTTTTAAGGTGTTTTACTACTCTCCAAAAAGGTTGCTCCTACTCACGGAGATCATACACAAACAATTGTCAAGTGCAGGATTCAAACCGCTACCTAACTACTTTATGAGACTGGAGGAATACACATTAACACGACACGCTATACACATTACTGAAGGTGTTTCTTTACACAGGTATATTTGTAGGATGGTAACATCATCAGACTTGACAAAGTTAAGTATATCACTTTTAAGGTGGTTTAGTAGTCTCCAAAAAGGTTGCTTTTTTCAAGGAAATTGCACACACGTCAAGTGCAGGATTCAAACACCTACCTAACTACTTTATGATACTGGAGGACTACGCATTCACACAACGCACTATACACATTACTACAGGTTTTCCTTTACACAGGTATATTTGTAGGACAGTGACATCATCAGACTTGACAAAGTTAAGTATACCACTTTTATGGTGTTTTAATAGTCTCCAAAAAGGTTGCTCCTTTCCAAGGAGATCACACACACAAACGTCAAGTGCATGATTCAAACATCTACTTAACGACTTTATGATACTGGAGGAGTACACATTAGCACAACGTGCTATACACATTAATGGAGGCTTTTCTTTACACAGGTATATTTGTAGGATGGTGACATCATCAGACTTGACAAAGATGAGTATACCACTTTTAAGGTCTTTTAGTAGTCTACAAAAAGGTTGCTCCTCTCAAAGCAAATCACACACAAACAGTCGTCAAGTGCAAGATTCAAACCCCTACTTAATGATTTTATGATAGTAGAGGAGAACGCATTTACACAATGTGTTATACACATTACTGTGAGCTCTTTTTCCACAGGTATATTTGTAGGATGGTGACATCATCAAACTAGACAAAGTGTGCTACTTTAGATGACATTAGGTGGGCTACATAGAAGGAATTTCTAAACACTTTGGCCATGTGATCATCAAAGGAGAGTTTACTATCTCCCTGGGTCCCCAGGGCCATAATTACTTTCTCCGTACATACTGGATTACCACCTATGTGGTAATTTGTGTGCACTTTGTTTTATCCAAAGGGGATGACTATGCATTATTTGGCATTCTGCTTGAGGGCATTGTTTTGACACCAGGTATCTGTCTCTGTAAGACCCTTCTGGAGGATGTCTGTATCAGCTGTAGAGTTGATTATGGACCACAGTTTGCAGTCATCTGCAAACCTGTTCAGCCATACTCCTCCTGTGCTTGCCTGTACCTCTGAGCAGTATCTACTGAACAGGTGGTGTCCCAGGACCAAGACCTGTGGGATGCCATTTGTGACTGGTTTATAGTCGGACATGGCATCCGCAACTCTGAACATGTGTGCTTGATCTATGAGCCAGTTGCCCACCCATCCTGTGACATAGCTGTTAACATTCAAGCTGGTATGCTTGTCCATGATGACAGAGTGGGAAATGGTGTCGAAAGTCCTTAGTGAGGACCAGGTGGGCTGTGTGGACTACTTTCACCTCCATCTATGTCCTTGGTAACTGTTTCAAATGAGTCAACTAGGTTTAGGAGGCAGGATCTGCCTTTAACAAAGCCAAGTTGGGTAGAGTCCAGTGTCTGCAGGTCCCCAATGTCTCTGTTTATGGGTTCCATGATAATTTGCTCCATAGCTTTGCAGACCAGGCTGAGTAGATCTATAGGGCAATGGTTACCAGGTTCTGTTGTGGCACCCCCTTTGTGGAGCTGGATGACTGTTGGTGTATGCCATTCTTTGGGTACATAGCCTGTGGAAAGGTTGAGTCTGGACAGTGAATGTAGGTGAGGGTGTAGTTCATTTTTGAGGCTGGTGTAAGACGCAGCCTGGAACACCATCCTGTCCCATTGATGCTGTGTTCTTAGCTTTGGAGAGGGCTGTCTTTATCTGCATGTCCATGATGTCTGGGGCTCTGCATTCTTCTGGGATGGACACAGGCCCTTTTGGGGGTGATGGCGGTGGAGTTTGCACTGAACCTGTCCCCCAGGATGTGGCCAATATAAGTTGGTTCAGTGTATTTCTTACCATTTGTCAGTAGCTGACAGCATATTTGGAAGTTACCACCTAAATGTTTGGTATAGCTAACGAAGGATTTCTGGCTGTTATTCTTACATTCCTTGGCAATTTGTCTTTAGAAACTGGCCTTGGATTCTTTTATGAGCGATCATTGTGTCTTCCTAATAATGATCAGTGATGCCTTTCCTTTTGTGACGTTTGCTCTATCATGTGTTCGTTTCCTCCTTTGTTGTATAGCTTTTTTATGGGCGACGACCACCAGATTGGTTTCTTGTTTTTGGAGGAGTGCATCTTGGTTTTATTTGGCATGTCTCAATCCCTGCGTCCCTGTAGATGCTCATAGAATGCACTTGTAAATAATTCGGCAGATTGTATAGCATTATTCTATAGCAGGGGGGCTTTGGAACTTTCCACTTTGGTCTTAGGAAATGTGCAGTTTGCTTTTGAAAATGTCTGCAGAGTGGTTTCTTTGACTGGGGGGGGGGTTGTGGATGTCCAGTGTGATCACTTTATGATCTGATATTACCAGTGAGGGGTTTATCTCTGCCGTGGAACAATGGTACCCCATGTTGGTGATGATCAGGTCCAGTATGTTGTCACCTCTAGTGGGCATGGTGACCAGTTGTTCCAGGGCATTTGGGTTTTAAACTCTAGGAAACAGAGATCACCTCTGAGTAGGTGAAATGAGAGAGAGTACAGCTGGAGCATTTTGAGATGGTCTGTGTATGGCATGTATTTCAGGTCGCTAATGCTCTTTGCGAGGTGTTGCTGCAGGCTTTCCAGTTGTTGTACATGTCTTGTGAGGTACATAGCAAAAGGGGCATTGTACTCCATTATGGATCTAGTGAGTGATGAGTAGAGGGGAACAATATCCTCTTCTATTCTGCATGAGACAGCTTTTGTGATGATGTGTGCCACAAAGAAGGATTTCCTGACTACTGTGGGGATGTGATTATCACAGGTGTGTCCACTGTCCACCTGTGACCCAAGGTCTTTTTTCACACTTTCAGTGTTAAGTATACTACCACCTATGTTATAGTTCATGGCTACAGAGTTTTTACCAAAGGGGATGACAATACATGTTTTGACATTGAGCTTGAGCCCATGGCTTTGACACCAGCCATCTGTCTCAGTGAGTCCCTTTTGTAGGGTGTCCACATGTTTAGTATTTACAATTATGGCTCCTAGTTTGCAGTCATCTGGAAACTTCATTAGCCACAGACCTTCCATGTTAAAGTTTACTTCAGGGAAGTAGATACAAAACAGGACAGGACCCAGGACTAGGCCCTGTGGTACTGCACCCGTCACTGGTCCAAAGTCATACTTGGAGTCTGCTACTTTCACAGTGTGTGTTCTGTCAGTAAGCCAGTTGGCAACCCATCTTGTGACATAGCAATTTATACCTAGTTTAGTGGGTTTATCTATAATTCCAGAGTGTTGGATGGTGTTGAAAGCTATGGCAGGATCTACACAGGCTGTGTGAAACACCTTACCCTTGTCTACGGTTCTGGTGACTGCTTCAATGTCATCTATCAGGTGTAGGAGACATGATCTGCATTTTACAGACCCAACATGGTTGTGGTCCAGAGTTTGGGGATTACCAATGACTTTTTTTATAAGTTGTATGATGATACATTCCATGGCCTTGCGGAACAGGCTCATCAGGCTACAGAGTGCTCGTTCCTGAGGTCCGTGGTGTCTCCACCCTTGTGTAGTGGGATAACCGTTGCTGTGCACCATTCAGCAGGCACAGAGCCTGAGGTGAGGCTATGACTGAACATGGTATGTCGGTGTGGTGCCTGTTCGTTCTGTAGTTTGTGTAGAACACAGCCTGGAAAGTTATCTGGTCCCATGGATGCTGTGATACTGGCTTTGGAGAGTGTTTTTTACCTGTGCAGCCATGATGACAGCAACTTTGCAGTCTTCCATTACAGAGATGTGGTCTTTCATGGGTGAGAGGGGGGTAAGGTTAACACTGATCCTATCTGCCAGGAAGTTGGCAATATTAGTTGGGTCTGTATATTTAGTGCCATTGAGCTATAACTCAGAGCAGATCAGAGTGTTGCCATGACATGGACCTGTCTGTTGGGCAGAGATCTCCTGAGTAGACAGTATGCAACAGAGTACAGATTGAGTTAAATTCAGTCTTGTTGCATGGGGCAACTGTTTGAGGCCAGTAATCCTCCTGTTGAGGTACTTCATTGGTCTTTCCAGCTGCTGAAGATGCCTAGTCAGATTCATCGCAGGTGTGTTGTGGTACTCTCTGACGGGTCTGATGACTGATGGGTAGAGGGAACCTCCTTTGACCTACATGCAAAGACCTTGGCAGTTTGTGGGAACACATAGCATGATTTTCTGACCACTTTGTGAATGTGTTTCTGGAAGTACAGATGACTATCCACATTTATCCATAGATCCCTTATTATCACCTCCATATTTAGGGTGTTGGCACCTATGTGGTATTTGTATGACTGTAGCTTAAGGACATACATTTGACACCACATCTGACTGACTGAGACCCTTTTTAAGGATGTCTCTGTTGTCCCAAACATCGATTATGACAACTTTTTGGCAGTTATCCACAAACTTTGCTAAACATAGCCCTCATGTGTTTGACTGTATTTCTGAAAAGTATACACCAGACAGGAGGGGTCCCAGGACTGAGCCATGGGGGACAACTGTTGTTACCAGCTTGTACAGGAGACCACGATTCTTACCTTGTGTGATCTATCTGTGCCCCAGTTGGCAATCCATCAGATGACTGATGTATTTATGCACAGGTTGTTGATTTTGTGGATACGACATGTGTCTGGAATGTTGGAAAAGGGCTTTTCAACGTCTATGTGGGACATGTGTAGCTTGTTTCTTTGATGTATGTCCTGGGTGACTGCCTTGTAAACAGTCTAGCAGGTTCAGGAACCATGATCTGCCCATGACCAAACCGAAATTTGTAGGGTTGGGTGTTTGAAGGCTCCCAATAGCTCTGTTTATGAGTTCCATCATGACAGACTCCATGGCCTTGCAGATCAGGCTTAGTAGGCTTATAAGACAATAGTTCCCATGTTCTGTTGTGCACCAACAGTTGTGGAGTGTGTGAAACGTTGCTGCAACACATTCAACAGTTTCATATCCTGTACAGAGGGTGAGTCTCAACAGACTGTTCAGGTGCAGGCTCTGTTTGTTCTGGAGTTCACTTATGACACAGCTAGGGAAACAATGTAATTCCATAGATGCCGTGTTTTCAGGTTTGGAGGAGCTGTTTAACCATTCTATATGTGATATCTGTGCTTTCACAATCTCCAGGTATGATGATAGGGCTTTTTGTCAGTGAGAGGGTGGTATGTATGGGCCTGTCTGACAGGATGTTGGCAATGCAAGTCATTTACAGTTTGCACTAACTCATGACATATATGCGTGTACATTGCTATTTATGACATAGCGGAAGGAAGCTTCATGGTTCTCTATGGACTCTTTCATAGATTCTTTTGCCAGAACATGGATTGGATAATATTTGGAGTGCACATTGATTGTCGATGATACTGATTGCAGGTATATTGATCTTCTTTGCTTTTTCACTTTCTGTGAACAACTTAAGTACTTGTGGTACATAGTTTGATTATGACAGGGTTCCAATATATTACATGTGTCTGTTTTCATATAACTGTGTGCAAAAGGCAGGATTGGTGAATAGTGACTGGTTCCTGGGGTGAAACATGCAACTGCCAGATATGTGTGGCCCACTGCTGTACTCAGACATGGCCTAAGTGTGTGAGCATGCCCAGTATGATCTGTCTGCATAGGCCTGTGGGGGAGGTTATCCATATGCCTCTTTAGGGTCATGATACAGCATTTCTTTGTGTTTGCATTAGTGTACAATTGTCCTGCTGTGTCTGTGCCAGTGTAGTGCTGTCATGGCTTAGTGGTTCAGTACTGTGACTGTAGTGCACAGTATCCTGGGTTCAAGCCCTGCATTGCTTTTAATTTCCTGCTGGGCAGACCAGTCTGTTTAAGGAACAGTAAAGCAAATATGAGCATGTTAACCTGACGTTGCTCAACTTTGCCCGACCTTGCCAACATTGCTCAATATTGCCCGACGTTGCGCTAGTTAGCAGGGTCAATTTTGTTTACATATACTAAATAGTGGTAAAAGCTGCTTAGCACTGCTTTATATTGCTTAAAACATGGTACTCATACCTCAGGTGGTGCTGCAGAGCTGCCTATGTTGGATGCACAATGTACACTCCCTATACATGTTTGAAAACAGGTAGTGTCAAGTTAGGCATCCCTTTTATTTTATGTGTGAGTCAGAGAGAGATATCATTTCCAAAGTTCCTACTGAGCCAGTGCATGTGCTATGCATTGCCTCTTTGCCAAGGCCAAGGCATACTGGGCACGCCTCCTTCTGCCTATTGGGGCAGGCTCAGGTTGTTCCTCCTCCGAGTCACGCTGTGCCTGTGCAGGCCTTGGCAATGGTGGGGGGCTGTTTGGCCCTGCCCCATGATGTTCCTGCTGCAGCTATTTTTGCAGGATCATATTGTGTAGCACGGCACATACCATGACAATTTGGGTACATGTAGTTGTTGAGTACTGCAAGGCTCCACCAGATGTGTCCAGGCATCAGAACCATGACTTGAGCATCCCAAACACATGCTCGATTACATTTAGTGTTTGTGCGTGTGTCTCATTATGGTGTTCTTGTTCAGGTGTGTGTGCATTTTTGATGGGTGTCATCAGCCACGGCTCCAGTGCATATCCAGCTTCCCCCACTAGGTGACCATCAGGAATGTCCCCACTGGCAAATGTCTGGTACAGCTGCATCAGATGCCAATTTGGGAAGCGTGGTAGCTTCCAGGGCAGTTAGCACACACATTCAGTATTATGCCCTGGGCATTCACACAACCTGGCAGTTGATGGATAGGAAGCCCTTGTGGTTGATGTAAGCCCTACCCCACTCACTGGCTGGTGCTTTGATGTGTATGTGCATGCAGTCAATTGCACCCACTACCTAAGGGTATTCCGCTATTTGCTGGAAGAGACGCATATTGATGGTCAATGCCTCACGGGAATTGGGGAAATATACATGATCACTGACATGTGCTGACATGGCATTCAGGAACTGGTGCAGTTCCCTGGATGCTGATGCCTGTGAAATCCCCATCATATCACCAGTTGGTCTCTGAAAGGTACCTGTTGCTAATATTCTTAGGCCAACACATACCTTGGTTTCCACTGGGATGGGTTCCCCTCTGTTGGTTCTGTGTGTGAGGCGTGGCCTGCACAGCTCAACAATTTACTGCAGGAGGTCTCTGTCAACTCTATTGTACTCCAATATCTCCAGCTCATGTAGCCCCTGGTAGGTTACCCTGGGTCTGTACACTCTTTTCTGTCTCCTCACTGTGGGTTGCTCAGCAGCATTCGCAATGGCACCACCCTCAGCATCTTGCACATGTTGCCTTATAATAGCAATGGCAGCCCCTAACATTTTTTTTGTCTCAGTTAAGCTTTTTAAGTTTTCACTTCTCTTTGTATACTGCAGTGTTGCAGTGCTTCTGAGTAAAACATGGGGGAATGTTGTTTGCAGAGTTTTAATTGCTGGGCTGGGCTGGGCTAGTGTACTGCCTGTGTAATTGGCTGATTCTGATTGATTTCACCTGGCAACTCTGCTAGTTCTCCTTGGTTAATTTCCTACTACTTCTTTTCCTTCCTTTTCCCTTTCTGTTTCCACAGGGAGCAGCTTCGCACAAACACGTGCACATGAGTGCACACGCGTGCAAACAGGCTTACACAGACTTAGGCAGGTGCACATCTGTGCACACAGGCTTAGCCAGCCTTACACAGGCTTACACGGGTGCACACACGCGCACACAGGCTTAGACGAGTTTACAGGCGTGCACACGCGCACACACAGTGTAAGCATCTTTGCAAGAAACTTTAGTGATATCCACGGCGTACACCTTTGGTTTCTGGGTTTCAGTTAAGACAACTGTAGACACGCCTCTTCCAGTGCTGAATAACTCACAGCAAACACATGCCACTCTGCTCCAATAAGCTTACAGTCTTTCATACATACCTCCTCATGATGTCACCTATCTTCTACTCTACGACTCCCATAATCCTACACTTACACTCTAGGGACATGGTTCACATGGCAGGGAAAATTGGGATTCACTATCCTTGTCCTCATTTGCATAGGATTGCGTACTAATGCTTGGTTACATCTCATAAACTGAGCTTCCCCCCTTAGCAACCACTACTCAGTAGCCATGTTGTCTTCAGCCTACCATTCACCTGCATGGCAGAAGTATATTTTTAATAAAATGCCTATTTTTGCCTTTTTTTATTTTCTGTTTTTTATAGTGCCGCATGTTTCCGCGGCACTGCGCTACTCTTAAACATCAGAGATCGGGGAAAAGAAATTATTTCATTTTTATTATTTTGCAACAGATATAAATGCCAATGGCCTTATATTGGGCCATTGGCATGCTTCCTCAACTGGATGCATCCTTTATTTGGAGCTGTCATAGCTCCGTTTTGCTATTTGCAGAATGGTACTCCGTTAACAACGGAGTACATTCCTGCAAATAACTCTACTCTTCCACGGACAGCTTAATGTTTCCTGGATTGCAAAATTACCTCATTTGCATAGCTTTCAGCAGCAAATTAGGTAATTTGCATAACATGACACTGTCTGTGCAAGAGTAGTTTTAGGAGCTCTCATGCATGCCCCCGCTGGCTGTTGCTGGATCGCTCGACAGACATATTGGCTGTCTGCCGGCTTACTCTGCTCTTAGACTCCGTGCAAGCCTTCGTGAATCCAGCCCTTTCTGAATCCTGCCCTATGTCTTTATGTTTTGGAAGCAATTTTATCTGTTTCTAAATAGACATTGTTTACTCTTCTGTTATAATTCAACATTTATGCATTATTTTCTTATTCTTTCCCTCATATTTCACTTGTATGCTCCCAGGCTGAGACTGAAAATGGGTCCTTGTGATCAGAGCTGTACTCCAGTAAAGAAACATAAATAAGTGCATATATAACTCCATTAAATGGATATAGATAAATTAATGCATACATACACATACACATAATGCAATTAATTAATTATGTAATTACCTATACCTGTGAGCAGAAATGTTCCTTCATTTAGACATTGTATTTGCCATGGAAATTATCAACTTCATAATACAGAAGAGTACATCAGTAGAAGAAATCACATCAGCAAGTAGATTTTGTATTTAAACTTCTTAGGCAGAGTGCTGACATCTATTTTGTGGTTTCTGCTGCCATCACAATTAGTACTTAACATTTGTCACTGGCATACTAATCACGTCAGTTTTCCTGACAATGACGGACTTCCTTCTTGTTCATTTTCATTCACCTTACTGGACTGTTAATATATCTCTGGAGAACAACTGTGCACTCTGATGCATTCACATTTTCATGTTTATTCAGCTCTGTTTAATGGCTTATACTGTAACTAATATAAAACAATTATCACACAGCCCTGTACATCTCTATGAAATTTCCACCTTAAAAATACCTTAATTAAGTAGTTACACCATTTAACCTAGAGACAAGTGTATTTGCTTCACTTTTTAAAGCATTATTTCCATACCCGATGTCCTAAGATGACTTATCATATGCATTGTATATAATGAATGTTGCTATTTAATCATTTTCTGTTGTAACCTAGAATATGCATTGTATATAATGAATGTTGCTATTTAATCATTTTCTGTTGTAACCTAGAATATGCATTGTATATAATGAATGTTGCTATTTAGTCATTTTTTTGTTTGCTAAGTTTTTCATGTAGCTGTCTTGGAGCTTATCTCCCAGGGCCTCTACTGAAAATGGGCATATATCCAGTTAGACTAGCCCGGTCAACAAATGGAAAATAAAATAAAATAAAAGTAAATTATCAACATGATCTTATCAGGTGCACATTGCTTGTAAAACAAAAAAAAATGTAGGCTTCATTGCTAGCCTGATATCCTCATCCAGCATCAATTCACAAGCACACACTTTTCCATTTGTTTCTTCTGTCACTTCTCTGCAACCATTGCTGTGCTTGATTGTTTAAACACATTCTATAGACATCTTCTAGACTAATCCAAATAGTCACAGCCTAGAAAAATTCAGAAATATTACTTTATTGCAGTAGCATACCTCCTTTTGCAGTAGCATACCTCCTTTTTGTCACTCAACATCACACTAATAAAGATATTTGCTTAAACTGGAAAACTTTGCTATATACCAGACTGCAGTGATACTACACATGGACTCTGCTATTCTAATGCATTTTATATGGAAGCATGTTAAGATGAGAAAATAAGAAAAGTAAATAGGTGTGACTCATCTCATCTCATCTCACAATTTTCTTTATTACAAGATAGATGGCTAAGTTTTTTTTCTTGTTGTTGCTATGAATTGAAAGATGCACTGAATATATTGATGAAATTAACTTTCAGCTACATCTAGATGAATCATTAAGTAATAATAAAGCATCATCTTTATCAGCACATATCATAATGTACCCATAATTATTAGTTAATTTATTTATTTATGTCTGCCTATGGCCGTAGGCTGACACAGATTAAGCTCAAAAAATTGTTAAGGGACAGATCGGATTTCTCGGCTGGCCAAGTTTTCATGTGGCCGAGAACAGTCCCTCTAACCAGCTCAAATAGTACTGGCATTGGTCGTGGGTTTGAATCAACACATCAAACGTCTTCGTATCATAACAAATCCAGTGGTAAGAGTAATTGTACTATCTCAACGAATCCTGAGACTGAGAATGTACCTCAAGAGTCTAACGGGTGGAGCACTGCAACCACAGAGTTAGGATGTGACCACCCGACGAATGAAATAGTGGTTCCTAGAAGGAAAGTTTTGCTAACTCAAGCCCAAGTCCATCAAGAGGTTAACGGAAGCATACAAGAAGGCATTGATGAGTTACTACCCGCAACACCTACTTTTTTAGGCAGTCCACATTCCACAGGGCTGCATTTTCCACTGCCGACAAGAAACAGGTCTGTGAGTCGAGGCAGAGGATGGATGGAACAAACAGAGCTGAGGGAAAGAAGCACAATGAGAAACAAATGGAAGCGAAGGGACAGCTTGGTGAGTCCCTACAACATAAAGAAAGCTTTCCTCAACATGAAAAACTAGTACTTAATCTATCGAAATATAAACTGTCTAAAGCTGAGTATAATGTTTTAAATAAAGGACTGTCCTTCACTCCAACTATGGACTCTAATATAGCTGACATTGTGATAGATATTAAACTTTTTACTAGAAATTTGATGTTGAAGTTAATGTTTGACAGGAATGTTGATAGCCAAGGTCCGATTTTTAAAAAACCCAGTATATATACTCCACAATTGAATTCATTACTTTCTGCATTTGAAAAATTATGTATTGATGATGCATACAAAGTTTTTCATAATTTGAATAATAAGTCTGATAGAAAAAAGTGGCATAATTTAAAAATGGATGAATATTTAGCAATAAAAAGCCTTCAGTCTAACTCTATGATTATGATACGCCCTGCTGATAAAGGAGGGCCTACTGTTGTTTTAGACAAGGATGATTATGTTAAAAAAAATGTTGTCACTATTGAGTGATGAATTATTTTATAAAATTATAAGTAGAGCACAAGTTAGTAGGATGATCAGTAATGTACATAAAACCTTGAAAGACATGCTTACAGCTAGTTTAATAGATATCAGACTGTACAATTCTTTTCTGATCTTTAGTCCCACTATACCTATTATTCAAGGTCTTCCCAAAATACATAAGGAATTGAATAACCCTCCCATGAGACCTATAGTAGCTGGGAGAAATTGGTGCACTGAATCAGTCTCCATTTTTTGGAGAAAACATTGAGACCCTTGATTAATGAAACCGGTCACATTTTAAAAGACACTGAACAGTTTGTCAAAGATTTATATACTTTTACACATGATTTAAAACAAATTAAAGGGAAACGTATGCTGCTAGCTACACTTGATGTAGTTTCTTTGTTTACGGTTATACCGAATGGTTATGGTATTAATAGTGTTGTTAAGGTGTTGACTGACAGTGGTAAATATGACATTAACTTCATAGAATCTGTATGTGTGCTATTGAAGTTGGTCTTAGAAAACAATGTTTTCATTTTCCAAGATAAATACTATTGGCAAAGTCAAGGAGTTGCCATGGGGACTTCTTGTGCCAACAGCTACTCTAATGTTGCAATGTTGTGTTGGGAGCAATTGGTCCTATGAAACAATACTTTTAAAAATAAGATTAGATTTTTTCGGAGATTTGTGGATGACCTTTTTTTGATTTGGGATGGTATAGTTGCTGAATTTTATATTTTCGTTGACTTTGTTAACACTACCACAAATTTTTTAAGGTTTACAGCGAACTATTCATTTAGTGAAATTAATTTTTTGGATGTTACTATATTACAGGATCTGAATGGTCAGTTTAATGTGAAGTTATATAGGAAAGAATGTCGTGTTAATAATCTACTTTATAGAGACAGCATGCACCCTGAGTTTATATTCAAGAATGTAGCACACAATCAATTTTTTAGAGCATCTAGATTGAATGCTAGTGCCACTGATTTTGACTCACAACTTATTAAAGTACAAGATGAGTTGAAAGAAAGAGGCTATGAATCCAACCTTATAAATCAAGGGTTACAAAATGTCTTGAGAGTGAGACAAAGTAAAGCTAAGCCTTATTTTGCTAAATGTAAGGTTATTAATGAGAGGAATGGACATGCAATGAAACCACAGCCTTTGAGGTTATGCTTTAGTTATGCTAGAGATATAAAGCATCACACTGACATTATTAACAGAAATTGGAAAATGTTAACATCTGATGCACAAATTACTAAATATATTGGAGGTAGACCAAAGTTCACTTTAAAGAACCAGAAATCTTTGCACAGACAATTATGTTATTCTAAAGAGACCACCCTTCTAAGTGCAGTTAGTGGTAGTAGATCTTGTGGTAAATGTAATTTTTGTAGTTATATAAATACTTGTACTTCTTTTCAACATCCAGATATGCAAGAAATGTTTAATTTTAACATCAGCACCATGTGTGATTCCCAACATATAGATTACCTTGCTACATGTAATATCTGTAGCAAATTTTATGTAGGTAAAACTGATAGAACTTTTAAAGATAGAATCAGGGAACACTTGTATCATATAAGGAAAGGCAGTTCACATAATGCTTTAGCAGAACATACCAGTGACACTAATATTCAGCATACATTTTCCTTTAGAGCTATAGGTAGAACTTTTGAAAGTATACGAGGCGGGGATGTCAAGATAAATACTGAAAATTAAGAAGTTAGATGGATCATTAGACTCAGGGCTACTACAGGTCATGGTCTAAATGAAAATATCCCCTTGAAACCTGCTCTAAGGAACAAACCTTTGCATAGATAAAGAATTGTTTTTAGTTAAATATACATATGTATTAGGTCTTATAATGTTTTTAAATGTACTCATATTTGTGGATTTGTGGATTTTATTTGCTTTTTATTACTATTGGTTTTAAGTATAGAGTATATATTTTGAATATACCTTTAAGAAAGTTCTGAGTTTCATGCGTTAATTAGTATAAATAGAGATGTCAGTACCTTGATTAAGGACACCTGAAGAAGCCCACTAGGTGAAAGCGCTTGTGTGTTCTGTGTTCTGTGTTCTTGAACAATAAAACTTTTTAGAGCCTGGAGCCTGACCTCAGTGTTTTTGCTATTTTTACAGACTTTATTGTTTTTCTGAGGTATCTGGTCGAAGTTGGAACTTTTGTACTTTTATTCATTTATTTATTGGCATTTGTTTAATGGGGTAATCCACTAGGCCTGAAGACCACATTTTCAGTGGAGGCCCGGGGAAAAAAACAACAAGAGATACAAAAACAAATAAGATACAAGTGAATTAAACATACATGAATATCATATAAAAATTGTTAGGGGAGTAGAGTACAGATAGAGCAAACAGTCCCAATGAAAGCAAAGGCAAAATAAGAAACAAGTAAATAAAAAAATGTACATAAATACATATAAAAGTGTTAGCACTATACAATATGTAATAAAAATGAATTTATATATATATATATATATATATATATATATATATATATATATATATATATTAAGATGTTCAATTTAAGATGAAGAATTTTTGTAAACTGAAGTCAGATGACAGTGCAAAAGTCAAGATGGAGATTTACTAAGAAATTAGATGGGATTAAGGTGTAGAGTAGTGAAAGAAGTAAAAAAGAAACGTATGTCAGGTAATTATTTGATATAATTGGAGAAAGAAATTAAGTAGTAGGACTTGAGTATAATGTATAGTGAAAGTGAGTAGAAATGAGGAATTTAGGCATATAATGAATTGAGTAGTGTGTATAGTGTTAGTGAGTAGAAATGAGGAAGTCTGGAGTTGGAGATGAAAGTTAAAGTGCAATTAAAGATCCATGAGGATGTGAAATGGTTATGTAGTGTAGTTTAAAAGAGTGAGAGTTTTTGGATGGAATGAATTGTTACTCAAAGAGCATTCCAGGTTTTGGCTAAGAGTATAGAGGTTGGCCTGCTGGCAGGTTAGGTTTATGAACCTTTAGAAGGTGATGATTTTGTGACCTAGGAGATCTTTGGGTTTCTAGATGCTAAGAAGTGAGGAGAGTGCAGGGCATTCTGATGGTTTGTATATTAATTTGTGTGTGGTTGTCAGTTATAAATAGGATAGATGGTGAGGTAGTTCTAGCCATTTGAGATAGTGTAATGCGGTGCAGTGGTGGTTAGAATAAGAGGCATTAGTAAAGAACCTAATCATTTTATTGTAACAAGCTTCTAGTTTTGATTTTAGTGAGGATAATATGTTTGTAAGTAATGGAGCACTGTAGGTTAGAGAGGGGTAATAGGTATGTGATAGTGAGGTTTCTGTTAGTAAATGGAGTAAGGAAGTGTTTATGCCTATACTGGATTCCAAGCTTCTGGTGAGTTTTTGACGTTGTGCTGAATATGTAGGTCAAGTTTTAGGTGCTCATCTATTATTACTCTTAATAATTTAGTGGGTGTTAATACTTCAATAGTTGTTTTGCTTAGGGAGAGAATGGTAACGTGATCTTTATTTATAGCAGGGTTTTTCTTAGAGGTGAAAAGAATTAGCTTAGTTTTTTGGGGGGCTGAGAAGCAGGTGATTTTTAGTGAGCTACTTTTCTTTAGAGCTGAAAGCAAGTGTGCAATATGAGTATGGAGTCTGCTAAACAGATGATTGTCGAATCATCAGCATATTGAATAAGAGATCCACGAGTGAAAGATGAGTGTAGATTATTGATGAAGATGCTAAATAGGAGGGGACTCTAACAAAGAACCCTGGGAAATGCCAGTGGTGTTGTGGAGGTAAGAGGAGAGGGATGAATTCCATCTCACTGATTTTTGTCTATTAGAGAGATAGCTTGCAAACCAGTTGAGGGAGGAGACTTTGAGACTAGTTTGAGAGAGCTGAGCTAGGAGGAGTGGATGAGAAACTGTAACAAAAGCTTTTGAAAGATCTAGAAAGAGGGAAGAGACTATTTTGCTAGAGTCTCTAGCTTTACTAACTGTGTCCATGAAGGAAATTAAGGGGTCTATACTGAATTAGCGAACGCTTAGAAAAGTGAACACTAATTCATCGACCCCTTTTAAGCGAAAGCTGACAATCCTGAACAACCAGAACAGCGAATTTTTTCAAAGGGCAAAAAAATTGCTTGTCCGGTTTCAGGAGTTTGCCATTTCCTCCTCTATGGTGCGATCTCGGAGTTGGTATATTTAAGTGGGGGGGTGGGGGGGTGAAACCCCCCTCATTATATAATGTTTTAAGTTTTTTTTTTTTTGTGGATCAGCGATTTTTTTCCCTGGGAAAAAAATCATTGTTCCAGGTGTTTGAAATTTTAAGCTTTCACTTAAAAATAGTTGATGAATTAGCTTTCGCTTTTCCAAGCATTCGCTAATTCAATATAGACCCAAATTAAGGTGTCATTGTGCTGTGTCCTGGTCTAAAACCACGTTGTGTTGATGAAAGGATTTGTTTGTTGGTGAGATGGTGTAGAAGTTGAGTTTGTATACATTTTTCAAGAATCTTAGAGTTAGGGGAGAGAATAGCTATAGGACAGTAATTGGGGAGTTCTGTAGGGTTTCCACCTTTATGAAGGGGTATAATAAACTTATTTTTCCAGGTTATTCAAATATATGATTCGAGGATATATCTGTTTAAGTATACTCACAGGTAGCCAATTCTATCAGTAGCAAGTTTTAGGAATTCAGGAGGCAGATCATCAGTGGCATCACTACTTAGTTTGAGTTTGAGTGGCAATTTTTTATGGAATCAATTACTGTAAATTTTCTTCCGCCTTTTGAATGAAGAGCAAAAAGAAGTATAGATATTGTTGGAGTATAATAATGTGGTGTAGAGCTGCCGTTTTATTGTTGAAATGCTCTGAAATTGGTATTTGTGCCATTATTAGTTCATACATTTTTCACTGCTTACTGGAAAAAAATTTCAAAATAAAATTTTAAAATGTTGCTGTATTAAACAAGAAATACAATTTAAAATAGTCAGGAAGGTGAATCAAAGAATGCATGTATTTAAGTATGGTCCCAAAATGAATATTTTGAAAAGCCTTGGGACCAAGGAGCACTTACTCTGGCACTGGCCATGTGCATTTTCAGTGAATGTGAATTTCAATGTATTTTCATTGAATTTCAGCTTCAAGAGGAGAGATGTTTTCTGTTGCTCATGCTAAGTGTGCTTTCAGTGTACAACTTTTTTGTTTTATTTAGCAAATGTCGATCAGTGTTTGTGCTATAAAATTTAAAATCAAAGTTATAAATTAAATCCACATTTCTGCAATTATTGCAAATGTAAGGAAGAAAATAGTATGCACATGGGCAGTTTTGAACAGTGCTTATGGTAACTGGGGGAGAGACCCAAGCTATGGAGCACTGGAATGTCTTTGGAGTGGGGGCCACTGGCTCACTACCCTGCCTAGATGGCCATTTGGCCATGATCCAGTTCTGCCAAACTGGGATATCTGTGAAGAATGAAGGAAATCAATTTAGATAAAGATATGAAATTGAGGCAGGGTCAAAACCTGCAGCCTGGGTTTTAAGATTTCTTGTGACCCTGGGGGGGGGGGTGTATGGCAAGAAAATAATTAATGGCACGTCACCAAAAGTAATATTTTACAATAATGCAATTTTAACTGATGTTTAAGGGAATTTTAACCTACCAATTACTTCTAATTGTTTAATTCATTTACAGGGAGGGGTATAAAAAGGTTGAGTTAGTAATGTTCATTGTTCTGAGGAAGTCCAACAGCAATTGAATGAAAGCACTTAACCTGTGGATTGTGAATTGCAAATAAAGAATTGTGCAACAGTATTGGTGTCCTGGGTGCCTTCTTATTTGTGAGTGCAATGTTTTATTTTTGTTTTGATTTGCATTTCAAGTTAGTATTATTTTAATTTTCTTCTATAGATTATTGAGTAAATCTATATTAATGCAAACTGGGATCGTCAGTGATTCTTGGATGTAAAATACACTCATTCACACACACACACACACACACACACACACACACACACACACACACACACACACACACACACACACACACACACACACACATGTATATACATATATATATATATATATATATATATATATATATATATATATATATATATATTCACACACACACACACACATACATACATACATCCTTAACCCCTTTTTTCCCATTTTGCACATGGGGTCGGGGTATCACTTCAGCAGTGACAATCATCTTGAGCTAATGTTTAAACCGGAACACTTGGAGAAAAGCCATGCAACCACAGGGAGGACATATGTATATATGTGTGAGTGTGTGTGTGTGTGTGTGTGTATACATATATATGTATATATATATATATATATATATATATATATATATATATATATATATATATATATATATATATATATATATATATATATACACACACACACGCACACGCATACATACATACACACATCTATCTATCTATCTTTCTATGCGTGTGTGTCTGTGTGTGATCATTCATTGATATGCAGAGATATCAAAAAACAACTGATCAATGGCTGCATTTTGAAAAACCAAATAATCAAAAACAAAGAGCAATGAAGGCATGAACAAAAAAAATTTTATTGTAACAAGTTTCTAGCTTTGATTTTAGTGATGATAATATGTTTGTAAGTAATGGAGCACTGTAGGTTAGAGAGGGTAATAGGTATGTGATAGTGAGGTTTCTGTTAGTAGATGGAGTAAGGAAGTTTTTATGCCTATACAGGATTCCAATCTTCTGGTGAGTTTTTGATGTTGTGCTAAATATGTAGGTCATGTTTTATGTGCTCATCTATTATTACTCTTAATAATTTACTGGGTGTTACTACTTCAATAGTTGTTTTGCTTAGGGAGAGAATGGTAAAGTGGTCTTGGTTTATAGCTTGGTTCTTCTTAGAGGTGAAAATAATTAGCTTAGTTTTTTTGGGGGGCTGAGAAGCAGGTGATTTTTAGTGAGCTACTTTTCTTTAGAGCTGAAAGCAAGTGTGCAATATTTTGGAGTCTGAGTATGGAATCTACTGAACAGATGATTGTCGAATCATCAGCATATTGAATAAGAGATCCACGAATGAAAGTTGTGTGTAGATTATTGCTGAAGATGCTAAATAGGAGTGACCCTAATATATAGAACCCTGGAGAATGCCAGTGGTGTTGTGTAGGTAAGAGGAGAGGGATGAATTCCATCTCACTGCTTGCTGTCTATTAGAGAGATAGCTTGCAAACCAGTTGAAGGGGGAGAAGGTGGGACTAGTTTGAGAGAGTTGAGCTAGGAGGAGTGGATGAGAAACTGTGTCTAAAGCTTTTGAAAGATCTAGAAAGAAGGAAGAGACTATTTTGCCAGAGTCTCTAGCTTTACTAAATGTGGCCATGAAGGAAATTAAGGTGGTCATAGTGCTGTGTCCTGGTCTAAAACCATGTTGTGTGGTTGAAAGGATTTGTTTGTTGGTGAGATGGAGTAGACGTTGAGTTTGTATACATTTTTCAAAAATCTTAGAGCTAGGTGAGAGAATAGCTATAGGACAGTAATTGGGGAGTTCTGTAGGGTTTCCGCCTTTATGAAGGGGTATAATAAAAGTATTTTCCAGGTTATTTAAACATATGATTCAAGGATAGATCTGTTTATAAGTATACTCACAGGTAGCCAATTCTATCAGTAGCGAGTTTCAGGAAATCAGGAGGCAGATCATCAGCGGCATTAGTACTTAGTTTGAGTTTGAGTAGCAATTTTTTTATGGTATCAATTACTGTAATTTTTCTTCAGCCTTTTGAATGAAGAGCAAAACCACTCCCTATTCCACTGGTTAATCACAACCAGTCAGAGGCTTGGTGAACAAGATGCATCCAGTGGGCAGGCTGAAGGGTAGATGATGGAGAAAGTCTCAATGCACTGTAGTATCCCCAATAGGGTGTGCTGTGAAGTGGTACAGCTTACAGACAATAGTTCCTACTGGGTATGCCACTTGAAATCATACACTGCATGCCCAGATTATGTGCATGCATTTCACAATATGTCATCATATGTTAATCCTGAAAGTAAAGGAAAGCACCCCAGCCATCTGCAATAACACAGGGCAGTCCTGTGCTCACCCCCCCACATACACACTTCCAACCATGGAGATGTCCCAGGTCCTAATAGCCTATATTGTTTCTTTTCTGGAAATGAAAGATCCACCCTGTGACAAAAGGAGGTACTCCCAGCACAGCTAGCTGGAATTTTGTAAATAATCATATGTCATTTGTGAATATCAACATGATTCATATGCTTGCATTACAAATGCATTAGAACTGTATGTCGTTTGTATATTAAATTGCTGGTACAGAAGTGGGTGTTCAAAGGGTTTGTAAAGTACTGAACTTAAAGATGTATCAACAGTGTACCATACTGGAAAAGAACAGAAATGTATATACACTATTGTAACTGTGTAAATGTATATATTTTAACAGTGGAAACTTAACATAGAAGGTTACCTTGCAAAACTTTATACTAATAGTTGAAATTAAATTATTTTATAACTATGCCATAAAAGATTGTTTCAATGCAGCAAGGAGACGGGATGTCTAAAACTAGGGAGCCTTCTGTATTGTCTTTTAAGTGTTTTATTGTTTTATGTCTTCCTGCAAAGATCTGAGGCTATGTATTTTTCAGAGGTAGATGCTAAAGGCTGGCAGTTTCTGGCAATGGGGGTTTAGCTTAAGAACTAAAGTCAGAAGACAAGAAGTGATGTCATCCTGCAAGCTAACCCAGTAGTAATAGTTGATATATTAATTTAAGAACCATCTGAGAAAGAAAGAGTATTCTGTATTTTGTCTTTGACCTTACAAAAACACACATTCACCACACTTGCCTTGCTCTCTAAGTAAGTTAACTAAGGTACAGTATTTTTTTTAGATATAGTTAGGAATATAGCTGAGCCTAATTTACAGCAGATGTTTTTCTTTATTTATTTGACACTGTCCTGCAATGTTGTTTTAAATATTTCCTGTGATTTTGAGCTCTGATGTAACTGTGATTATTTTCTGAGTATTTTCTTGTTCTTTTATTATTTATTATTAAATATACTTAAGCCTATCATGATGGCTGATACTTCTGAGACATATTTAAGTTCTGAGAGTACTTGTATATTTATTTGGTGACACTGTGGGCCACTCCTAATAGCCTTGCTCTTGGTCAAACTGCCATTTGTATTGATAGTAACATTACACAGTAAGACTAGATACCCTTTTTTAAGGGCCTTAGATTTGCTGATAAGGAGTGGCTGCTGGCAGTAAAAACTAACTTATAGTCTGGGCAGAAGGGGGAATAGCTAGTAAACCTGTGCCATCCTTTTACAGGGGTGTGAGTGTGTGTGTGTGTGTGTGTGTGTGTATGTGTGTGTGTGTGTGTGTGTGTGTGTGTGTGTGTGTGTGTCTGTGTGTGTGTGTGTATATGTGTGTGTGTGTGTGTGTGTGTGTGTGTGTGTGTCAATTAAATCTAATAGAGAGTGTGTGTGTGTGTGTGTGTGTGTGTGTGTGTGTGTGTGTGTGTGTGTGTGTGTGTGTGTGTGTGTGTGTGTGTGTGTGTGTGTGTGTGTGTGACCAGCTACTTGGTATGGGACATGAAGCACTGGCTGGACAGAGAGGATGCTGGAGGTCCAGGCTTGGCCACTCTGCTGAGATCTCAACTCTATAGCTGTGCCAGTGGGAAGTCTCACTGGGGATCTGGAGAAAGAGGAAGAAACCAGCCCCACACTGACTGTGGTCTCTGTGTGCTCTTAAGGGAAATTGCATCTGATGCAGAGAGCTGCATCTGGAAATACTGTGTGTATACTTGTCATCCTCCTAGTGTGTACATCCACCACTGTTGCCTGTGGTGAGGATTGAGGCTCCTTCATTACTGGGCCAGTGGTGGGCACACCCAGTGGTGGGCCATACTATTATCCTGGGCTTTCAGCTAAATGGAAGAGAAAGAAAGAGAAATAAAGGAAGCAAATATCAGCTTTTAGCTGGAAAAAAGTATTTTTTTATCTTTATTTCTATTTAAGAACCTATTAAAACAGATGTATCGTCTACACTTTCAAAGTAATTATTGAATGTGCCTTGAACTATACATTTTATGTTAGAGTTATTTTGTAAAAAATTAACAAGCAAATTGGAGACATAGATTCCAACATAGTCCATTATTTTGTTGGGCTGTTTATTAACTGTATGTATCAAACTAGTAAACTGAAGGACCCCTGGTTTCATGTATGACCTATTGATTCATGAATTGCATAGGACTTCTATACAAAAAAGATTGCAGTGTTTTGACGTAAAGCAGCACACCATACCCCTACCTAATTCATATCAGATGTGATTATGAAATTCTGTACTCTATAAATTTTGTTTATTTACATTTTATTTATTTACAACAGTTTGTTGACTGGAGAGTTATTCATTAGGCAGTATATTTTTTGAGACATTTTACAGAGGACATACTTCAAACAGATTTGCAGAGTATTAAAGAATGAATAAACTTGCCAGTTAAAGTATGTGTATATTAACTCAACCTGCTAACATAATATTTTATTTCATTTTATTTATTTTATTTAATCTTTGTCAACTAGGGTAGAGCAGTGATCCATAGGGACCATTTACAGACTTCCCCTGGGTAGATTTCAAAAATGATAGCAAATGAACAAAATAAATATATTAAAAATGCTTAATAATTTACATTATTAATAAACATTACATAGCAATAAATGCAAAAAAGGAGCTGGGTTAGAAATTGTAAACCTCTAAACATGATTGTTGGGCTGTACCACTAAAGGACAACAGACAGAACTATAATATCTACATATTATATACAACATTATTTATTTTTTATTTATTTTACATTTGCTGACCGGGCTAGTCTAGCTGGATACATGTCCATTTTCAGTAGAGGCCCGGGGAGAAAAGCTCCAAGAATATCAAACAAAAAACAATAAACAATAAAAAAACATATATAAAGTACAATCTTGAAAAAGTTTACAGAAGAACATTAGTCTCTGTGAGTGTGATCCAATAGCAGTTTTGGCCTTGGCCATCACATGAATAAAAATGTTGGCAAGCTTGCAATTACCTGTGACTCAAAGCACAGGAAAACAATGGCTCTTTGCTCTGTGCACTACCTTAAGGTAACAGTTGACGGTACATGGGTGAATTGTATAATGAACGATGTACGTTATGACTGAACATTCCAATATGATGGTGCTTCATACTGATGAAACCTATACCGTACCTTTTTTGATCTCCTTAAGTACCAAAGGAGCTGCTTTCTCAAGACCAGCACTGCTATGTGCAGTGTTCTTTATGACAATCTAATTTTCCAGACCTGTTCCTCTTGTACTGCACAACAGATGTCTTATTAGGAAATATGTTTATTGTAAGTGAAACTAAGGTGATGGTCCAACCAGAAGTAAGCAGAACATCACAACAGTGAATATAGCAA